>NW_017307411.1:214084-261179 GCF_000935625.1 Nanorana parkeri | reverse complement strand
CAAAAAGCAGTGGTTGTGTGAACCACTTGAAAAAAGTAAGGAGAAGTCATGTTATAATAATATTTCATTTCATCCAGCTGGTATTCCTATTGTGTTGATCTCACTATGGCACCATCATTTAGTTAACTGGGACTTTATAATTCAGATCGAATGCAGTACAGTACCTCGTGACAGATGTCTTAATTTGTGTGTCATTATGTTTACTTGGAGCCACAAATAGATAAAACGTAGATTATGTTGGAAAAAGGCAACAAAGTATTTTTTTTATGAAGCAATTCCATAGCAATAATTTGTGTTAATTGTTGTCTAGCAAATGAGAGCATTAGTTTAGAAATGAGCTTTATGAAAAGTGTTGTATACAGAGGATAACCTCTTCTACAATGATGCATGATTGCCCTCCGCTGGATGTCAGCTGTATTCCCATCTTCTTATAACACAATGTTTTCTTTTAGAATGAAGTAAATGCAATTAAATGGGACCCATCAGGAATGCTGCTAGCATCATGTTCAGATGATATGACCCTAAAGGTAAGTAGCCTAACAATTGGAGTGAATAGAATCATTTAAATTAAGACTGTTTGTGGCTCTACCATGTTTAAACACAGAGAGATCCCATCTCCAAGCAGTTTCCCAATTTTACATAATTCTGAGCGGTAATTTGTAGCCCTGCCTGCTAGAAAAATCAATTTTTTGACCATTCAATTCTACATTCTTTATGAGATTCATTATATTTTCATGGGAAAACTTTAAGAGAACCAGCCAGAAGTCAGTGTTTGTAGGACCTTACATTACTCTATAACTCCCTCATTCTGAAGGAACTGCCCATCTTTTGGATTCAGAATTTCTCTGTCCCACTTGCCTCCTTATGTTTCTCTTTTTGCTCTGATTTAAAGACCTCTATAAAAAATATACTATAAACTACTAAAAGAGTTATGTTACACTCAACTTTTAATAGAACCTTTATATTATTGCCTTTGGTAATTTTGTGTATTATTTGTTGACTGCTTAACTAGGAAGAGTGTCCTTTGCCTACATACATTGTCCTCAAAGTTTGCCCTCTTTCTTATCTTATAAAGTTGTTATGTATGAAAAGGAACCTATTTTCTTACTTGGTTTTTATGTTCTAAATTGTTTGGTATGGACACAGATTATTATGGAGTCTATTCACAAAGCTGCCGAAGGATCTAGCCGTAGCTTCGGGTTATCCTTCGGCTAGCTTCGGCCCCAGGACCTCTTCAGTTCAGTAGAACCGAAGGGCTGCTGCACGGGCTATTCACTATAGCCGGTACAGCTCCCGCAGTCGGCCGAGCAGCTCAGTCGAGCCGAAGGCATATGCCTTTGGTGAAAGGCGAAGCTGGCCGAATGGCCAGCCATTGGCCAGCCTGCTACTGACAGCTGGGCGGAGCCAGCCGTCATCTCACGGCTGGCTCCAGCCACTTGCAGAGACAGATCAGCATCCCCTGGCTACCAGGTAATCGGGATGCTGATCTGTCATTACTCTCCCTGATGCTCCGGGAGTCTCCTGCTATTAGATTGCGGCTCCCGGCCGCCTGGGAGAGAAACACTTTCTCCCGGAAAGGTTTATTCTGCTCGATTGAGCAGAGAAAACCTTTCGCTGCTCTGTTGGGTTTTTTTTCTTCTGACATCGGAGCCGCCGGCCGCCATAAGTCAGAAAGAAAAAAAACAGTTGCAGAGCCAGAGGTGATATGAAAGTCGACTCTGCTGAGCTCTCATGGTACTGACAGTTCAGCGTTCCCTGGTTACCTGGTAACCAGGGGATGCTGATCTGTCAGTACCATGAGAACTCAGCAGAGTCGGCTTTCATATCACCTCCGACTATGCTAATCGTTTTTTGTTTTTTTTTATTTCTACTTTTTTAACTGTTTTTCTATTCTGCTCGGGACCACAGAGGTCCCGAGCAGAATAGCTGAGCCGAATGCCATCCGGCGGCATACGGCTATTCACTCACTGCTGTTCGGCATCTATGAGAATAGGCCAAACAGCAGCGAGTAGCCTGCCGGAGGTTCGGCTCAGCCGATCCAGATGTTGGATCGGCTGAGTCGTACTCCTTCTGCACTTTGGGACGGCTGAACATGCTGAATTCGGCTCACTTCGGGTCGGTTATTCACAAGGCTGCCCTCGGCAGCTTTGTGAATAACCCCCTATGTGATATCTGAGATAATAGGGCAACATTTTCATACCAAGTATACATGTTCCTTCTTATATTGTTCTTTGACAAAAAAGAGTTGCAAATAATTATTGTCATTCTCATTACCGCAAACAGATTAAACCCCAAGTATTGGAAATTTTCTAAAATACCCTTTTTCAGAGAATGGCACACTATCTTTTCTCAAGCCTTAAAAATGTTAACAAATGTAACCAATTTAGAAACTATGGTTTAATAGCCAACACAGGTATAGCCCCTTGTGATCTTAGATGTCACTTCTATAGCATCTAATAACATATTCATACATTGTTGGGGTTTTTTTTATAAAAGGGTGGTTGGTAATTAGCATTTTGAACATACCTTCAGTCAGTCTCTGGAGCTAAGGACCATTATACATGTCATAGAGAAAGAAATAGAGCCAAATAGTAACTATACTAGGCATTTTCTTAGATATTGTTTTCAACTTGCTGTCCAATTCTGTCTACCCACTCTTGGACTTTCTGATTTTTGGGTACCATAGATTCTTCTCTTCTCTGAAGCTGTCTTTCCATAACTATAAAGGGTTGTGTAGCCAGGCATTTGCTCACATCAGACCTTCCTCTATGCCCATACAAGTCAACCTGCTATAAGCAGGTTGATGCAGCCTTGAAGGAGGTCAGATTAACTCAGTAATATCAGAAGTGTCTCAAACTGATGTCAATTGCACGAAGAATGCACCGAAAAGCAAGCTGCATTTGCTCATTGACACAAGCCCTAAGTAAGACAATATGCCAAGAAGTCTTGATCAGATATAGAGGCAACTCTCTTCTCATGCCAGCATAGATTGCTAATAACTTTTTCCTATCAGATGCATGTGTATAGCAGCATTATGAGGGAGAACAACTTGAGAAAGGGAGATGATCTGTAAAAGCTTTAGTGGTATGTGTGTCAATTACATTTATTTGTGAAACCTATTCTAAATGTTATTTTGTTATTTATAATTTGCTGTAGATATGGAGCATGAAACAAGACATGTGTGTACATGACCTGCAGGCCCACAACAAAGAAATATACACAATCAAATGGAGTCCGACAGGCCCTGGTACCAGCAACCCAAATGCAAACATAATGCTTGCAAGGTGATTTATATGTAGAACATTACATTTAGGTGGTACAAACAAAATAAGGACTTACTTTAAATTTATAGTTGTTTTTTGACAGTTATTATTGTGGTCAGAACTGTTAAAGTAGAGAGGAAATTGATGTTATCTGTGTTTAATATGCAATGATGATTTTTAAGGTTCCACCTAGCTAGTAGTAGTTAGTTACATTCAAGTGGACTTGTTCTGTAATGTTATAGATGTTTAACAGCTTATCCTGACATTCATTAGAACTAAAGAAGTGGCTTGGATAAACTGCAAACATCTTAAACATTACAAAACAAGTCTAGTTGAATGTGACTACTATCTATGCCATGACCTGGAGAAGTGAGAACCTTCACAGACACAAAGTTTGACTAATTGATGAAGCTGCCCCAGGTGTAATCTACAGTCATTCATATATGTTTAAACTGGTGAGGAAAAAAACCCAGCACAATTACATTATAGATAGGACTTTGATCTGATCAGAACTGAAAAGGCTGATGTACCTGAAAGTGATATATTAGTTACAGATAGAGCCTCGTTGTCCACCAAGGAGTTTTGAGCGTTCCTGCCCACCTTTTCAACCTTCTGCTGCATTCTGCATAACATAAAATAGGGATGCACCAATACCATTTTTTCCAGGCCAATTACAAGTACTGATACTTGTCCTCACAGATACCAATTACTGATACATTTTTGTTTAGTGTCATGTGACAGTTTTTCTAAAACAATACAGATTAATTATTTCAGGACAGTGTTGGAGAGCCAGAGCCAGTTGCAGCTGCAACCGCTGCAACCCTGGTAGTTCTCGTGAAAATGTCAAGTATTGGCAGTGGTATCTGAACTGGTATCTGAACTAGTATCTGTGCATCCCTAACATAAAACAAATTTAAAATCCAGCAGTGTGATCCCCTCATGACATGCACAGCAGGTGCGCAGACCCAGGAAGCGCTGATATCTCTTCAACAGCATGAATAGCAATATAGAAAACTGAAGTGGATTCAAGTGTATGTACAGCCAGACTTTTTTTTTCATTTTAAATAGAGGAGGGAAAGTTAGAACCGTCAGTTTATTTTTTGTTGTTTGTTCCCCATTGGGATTATTTACTTTTACTTCCTGTCCCAGAGACATAACAGAAAGGGAGAGAAAATCTCTACAAAATTAAGGGAATTCCAAGCAGCAACAACGTGCTCCCAACTGACAGGGTTGTAAGAGTGTGAGCATTCTCGAAGTTGGTTTATTTATTTGGTCTTATGAACCAATACTATGGACATAAAACTATTTATATATTGTTACCAAGCAACAAAAGAGCTTTAAACAACCCATCACTGACCTCTTTAGCAGCTTGTAATTTGAAGTATCACAACAAACATTCCAAAGTCGGGTATCAATTGGCTTTTAGCAGCTTAGAAACATCTGCTGATTGTTTACATTAGAGGGCTTGTAGGCTGTAGATCTGCTGTCAAAGAAAAAAGCTAAGATTTTAGTGCCTCTGTTGTGCAATTTGAAAATAAGTTTCTCCATAATGTATATAGATACAGAGGTGAATGAGGGCTTTTTTTATAGTGCTTTTATTGTTTGATTAAAATATGTAAATTCTTTAGTGTTCGTGATATGGGGACAGGTCCGATTTAAACATGAAATAGTTTGTACATATGCCAAATTTGTAGTGTTGTAGTTTTTTTTTAAATCAAATACATGAATAAAATAATATCTAAAATTAAAGGTTTTTCTTCTTTTTTTTCATGTCATAGTGCATCTTTTGATTCAACAGTCCGGCTTTGGGATGTTGAGCGTGGTGTATGTATCCATACATTAACCAAACATCAAGAACCAGTCTATAGTGTAGCCTTTAGCCCAGATGGAAAGTATCTGGCTAGTGGGTCCTTTGACAAATGTGTCCATATATGGAACACTCAGGTAAGTCTACCAATCAATTATATGATAAAATGTATTTATATATGTATATGTATCTTGAACAAGTGACACATTCCATTGTCTAGACTAACAGGATTATTCACAAAAGGGTGAAGAGTTTGGAGAAGGCAGGAGAAGTGAACAGTCTAGGACAACATAGCTGAACTTTAAAGTGAGTTGAATTGGAGAATTTTTCCAATCAGCTACCGGTATGTTGTCCTAAACTGTTCACTTCTCCTGCCTTCTCCAAACTCTTCACCCTTTTGTGACTAACCCTGTAAGTGAAAGTGATCTGTCTGCTGAATGGCTGGTTGCCCTGTTTGCCAAATCCCTATAGTTGTCACTATTGTTATCTTTTAAATAGCTCAGAACAAAGTCTGTGAAAATATACACCAGATATGTCAAGCACCATGCTTGAAGCTCAGGCAGTTTCCTCTGGTGGTGCATTATGGTGCATTTTAGGAAAGAATCATGTGACAGTGAGCTGCAGTCTCCCCAGGAGCTTCTCTGAGGAGAATGTTTTATTACATTTTTATAAAACTCAGTTTAAAGTTGAATGCAGAGATTCAGGAATTAAGACTTTTTAGAAATAATTTGCTATTAGTATAATCTAAATTCAAATCAGCTGATAATATTTTCACAGCTTGTCAGGGGACTGGTACATTTTAAAGTGAATATGTACCCCCTTTTACTAAAAATCACATCAGCATGGAGCTCTGCATGCTGATATGAAATCATCTTACATCTATTAGTTAAACAAACATATTTTGCAATTACATTCAATTACAGTTTTTCCACTTCCTGGTACTCTTAGGCATTAGTGATGCATCCTCTGCCTAAGAGATGGATCTTCGAAAGATCAGCAGTGCATTGCTGGGAAATCTCATCTGTAAACTGCAAAATCTGATGAGAGTTCAGGAAAAGGCAACCCCCCGAGGTGATGTGCACGGTCTCATGTCCTAGTCACATGTGCCAGAGTTCCAGGAAGTAAAGGGAGATGATTCATTTGCCCTTAGTAAAAATGGCCACCATGAGAAGACTAGGGAGGAAAAGAGAAATAAAGTATGCAAAGAATAAAAAGCCGGCAATCATCTAGAAGCATGTGTTTGTAGATTGCGATTACTCATCAATTCTAAAAGTGTCTTTGTTGACATTTTAAATATAAGGGTAAAGTTCCTTTTTAAGCAGAATATTGAGTGACCAGTCTTACTGTAAATAGCCGTGTCCCACTATTGAGCGGTCACCAGGTTTGTATCCCCACAACTTGTGGGCTGTTACAGAGAAGGTCCTTTCTTATCAAAACAAAAGGAATCCAGCTGCCAATAAAAGTTTATTTTACTGTCTTTTCCAAGAAAACCCAAACTTTAGCTTTTAGGTAATTTTTCAGATTTTCACATAGCTGCAATCTTTTCTTATTGATATTTGCACACGTTGGCTGGAGTTGCAGTGTTTAAGATATATTGGTTTGTTCTTTCTACCAGAATGGTTCTCTAGTACACAGCTACAGGGGAACAGGAGGAATATTTGAAGTTTGCTGGAACGCCAGAGGTGACAAAGTAGGAGCAAGTGCCTCTGACGGATCAGTGAGTATCTCCATAGAACAACTTTTGTATGACATTTTTGTATAAGTTTATTTAAAGGTACATATTTGTTTCTCAGTATCAGACACCATGTATTGCCAGTGGCTTTATCAGCTATCACCATACCTGCCAACATTTAAACATAACATGTTAACTATTTGCTGCTCAATCACTGTGCCCAAACCCACCCACCATAATACTGTTTTAGAGGACCACAAGGCTCTATAGATACAGCTTTCAGAGGACCACAAGGCTCTATAGATACAGCTTTCAGAGGACCACAAGGCTCTATAGATACAGCTTTCAGAGGACCACAAGGCTCTATAGATGCAGCTAATTTGAGCCCATTAGTAAAACTGGTAAGTAGAAAGCACTGTGAATCATTGAAACAATTGCCAAAAAATACTTGTTTAACCATTGCTGCATCTTAGTGCTGCTGATTTCCTGCAGCAACGCCTTCCCATCTACTGGCATGCACTGCAGCGTTGGTTGTATGGTATTTCCCAGGGGGGGTTTTTGATGGTGACAACAGTGAACCATGCCTGTGCATTGTGCATCAGCATGGCCACTTGAAATCTACGTCATAAACCCCTGTGATACGGTAACATCACAGGAGCACACTTGGGAGAAAGAGACACAGTGTTGTCCCTTTTAACTGGAAGTGCCTGTACAAAGACCTCCATGGCAGGATCACCCGATATTATTTCAAAACGCGTCTAAACTCCAAAGCAAAAATGTATTTTGCCGTTTAGGAGCACTTAGATGAGGTGGCTGGATTATTTTTCTTTTCTCACCTCATGATTCTGCCAGTAATGCACTTACAGTCCTACGATGACAACACTCACTCACCCTTCTGTATCAGAACAACAGAAACAAGAGAGTACTATGGAACCCTACCACTCTCCTATTGTCTAAAATACAGAGGGGTGTGGTCCTGTAATCCTTAGAGAAAAATGTAATCAATAAGGGCCCGCTCAGTGTGTTGCGGCCCGATTCTGGCCAGAAGGCACTGCCTCGCATTGTGGCCAGCTCACTTTTTTGTGGGGCAGGAGGGGGCGTGGTGGACCATTGAAGTTAATGGCACCGTAGCTACACTCCTCCGGCCACAATGTGATCAGTCGCATGGGATCGCAAGGCACATTATGCCTGCAATCTGGTCTGGTCCGATCAAAATGCTGTAAGCACTATGTGCCTTGCAATCCCGTGCGGCCGATCGCATTGCGGCCGGAGGGTGTAGCTACGGTGCCATTCACTTCAATGGCCCGCCACACCGCTCCTGCCCCACATAAAAGTGAGCCAGCCGCAATGCCCGTGCATTCTGGCTAGAATCGGCCGGAATGCACTGCATCTGGTGTTAACGAGCCCTAAAAGTCAGCACAGGCAAAGAACACAGGAAATTATCCACTCACAAGATTTCCATCGAGATCAACAAGTATTTGATTTCAACTCATCCAACAGAACAAAACACTTTTGGAGGTGTATATTTAAAGTACCAAAAAGGACCAAATATGAGCTGATCGTTAGGGTTTCCATACAGATTAATTAAAGGTTTACAGTAAAAAAAAAAAAAATGAGTTTAGAAATTACTTTAACATATTAAAGCTTATATGAGATTTTATTAATTAGGTATATGCCTACTTTCAAGTGACACTAAACTCAGGAGTTTAATCTTAAGAATACATACAAATATCATAACTATTAACCAAAATGTATTTTTGTGTATCACTCAGCTGTAGATCCTCAAATCATCTCTAAATTGGCGCTGACACTGTCCTTCCTTCTGGAGGGGGGCTACTTTTGTTCCCCATGGACCCTGTGTGTTGTAAAGAGGCCACCACTCCAAGCTCACTCCCGTGATGGACTACAATCGCAATACAAATAAGTAAACCAAATGTGAGATTGTAGTCCATCACGAGAGTGAGCTTGGAGTGGTGAATACTTTACAACACACAGGGACCATGGGGAACAAAAGTAGGCACCCTCCAGAACGAAGGACAGTGTTGGCATGAATTCAGAGATGATTTGAGGATCTATAGCTGAGTGATACAGAAATAAGATACGCTTTTGTTAATAGTTAAGGTACTTGAATGTATTTTTATTCTGAGTCTACTGTCACTTTAAATTAAAATGGTACATATTGTTAAACGACTCTGAACGTTTCATACATTCATAATAAGCCGTTCTGTTTACCCTTGAGAGTGCCTGCCATTATTACGTTTATAATAACCACTTAAAATATCCAGGACACTTTACAACCCCAGGGCAACTGGCTATTAGCCTGTAACCATGTTTCTTCTCCTCTCTAGTTGAAAAGTGTGGTATATATATGACTGTAATAGCTTTTTTTAAAAGATGTCTCTGGGATCACAGTTTTTTGACATATCTCAAAAAAGTAGTCTTCAGAAGCTTTTTCATAAGGCAGGCACTGACAGCACTATTTCCAAAGTGGAGTGTTCTGGTTATGTAAAGCCCTCATTAAGATTTGAAGAATTATATAGGAGTGCTGCATTAGCAAGAAATCCACATCATGCAATCATCATATAAATATTTCAGGTAGTAAATATCACTTACACTGTGTATATCCATTAAGTATTTGTAATTTTATCATGCTTTTAATTGCCAATGATATATTCCATATGACCCTTACATGGTCGCCAAATCCATAAATTTGACACCACCTCCTATATACAGTATTTTGATATATTACTCTGGTTTGCCCTAGAGTGTGCATTACATTACATTGTTCTTTCCAAAATGCTTTATCCTGGGATGAGCTGTATAGGGTAGTGGATATCAGTGATGGTTTTAGCAGCTGTTTAGTGTAGAGTAAAGTGTAAAGTAGTATTAAACCCTCAAACTTTTTTTTTTTACATTAATCCAGATCAAATAAACACATATCAGCAAACTATTTCTTTTTGCCCAAACACTTACAGTCATAATGTTCCCAAACAGCTGGAGCCAACTCCTCATTTCAACTTCCCTGAACTTTCTGTCCAGCACAAGAACACAAAGGACAGAGCAATCTCCAGCAGCCGCACATCTACTAGCTAGGAAGAAGGAAGGAAAGAGGAGCAGGGGGTGTGGGGTGGCCTGCCTTGCTGTGTCTGTGTGCTAATGGAGGAGCAAAGTATCACCAGCACACCAGACAAAATGGTCAAGTGATCATCCTATATTGAGGCATGTTGTCGCATTGAAGCAACATTTCGGGGCCACGCATGGTCCCCTTCATCAGGCTCAGTATTACAGGATTCTATTGTGTGCTAATGGAGACACACACAGCTTAGTAGCACACACATGGGTAGCTCCAAAGGGCCTTGCAAGGGAAAGGAGCCACCCTAAAACAGGATATCAGGGCCAGTGCTCAGGGGACCAGCTGATTCTGCAGTAAGATAAAACTTTTAAACTTTAAGAAGCAGCATCTTTCATAACTGATTTCATCAGCACTTGAAATAATTTAAAAACATGTTGACTTTAATTTCACTTACGATTAGTGCTACAGTCATTTAACTCCACAAGAAAGCATACAAAATTAGACCCCATACAAATAAGTGGAGAAAATGTTTATTTTTCATCTCGTTTTATGCGTTTGTGTGGAGTGCAGGTTATAATTGTTACAATGGATGGTCAGACAAAAAAATCAAAAATAATAAAATGTGAGTCACCTTTAAGGGCTATGAGTGTTTTCATTTGCCATGGACTGTAAACACATGTACGCATCTTAGTACAGGAAAATACACGGAAATCTGGATAGCCAATAGATGATAGCATCCATGCGATCAAACTCACATCCTACAAGTCACATTTTTGTTTTGTTAAACATGCATCTGCTGTAGAGATGAATGGAACAGCATTGTAAAGAGACTCAGTTACTTGACTGATGGACTCGTCGATTACGTCCCTCTGTTAAAAGCCCCAAAAAACACACAGACTGCGGGACATGGATTTAAATGGCCACAGCAGCCCTTTAATTAACCAAACCAACGTTAACAGTAACCAAAGTAATAAACAATATACAAATAAATAATCTTAACGACTTGGATCTAAGAAGGGATCCTTGGGTGCCCAACAGCCCAAATAAGGCCTCTCCTAAAAACTAATCCCATGTCCCCAGACGCACCCTAACCAGCTCGAGGACAATTACTGTCACACAAGTTCCAAGGGCTAGGACCCCCTGACAAATACTGACACCAACTGGGGGAAGCACCTATACCAGCTGATGCTCCCCCATTTGTGTAACTGACTCAAATTTTTTAGACCCCCTAACCCACCAAGCTGCCGTGACATAAATAGGACATTGTAACCACCAGAAACCCCCAAAATCAAGGGTAGATGGGTAGGGCAACCTGCTTCCTCTGTCGACTTTCCAGAAAAAAACAGTTTTCAGTCCCTTACAGTCCCATCCCATGCGGCTCTTTCCGAACACCTGACCTCAACCTCCAATCAAATAAGATGAGCTAATCCCCTTTTTATTTTTAACCCCTTCTCCAGAGACTATTCCTCCCCCCCAGTCATGGACAGCTCTGTTTCTTTCCTCATCAAGGCCAAGTGGCTTTAGTCCCAGTCTCTCTGCTTGAATTATTTCCTCAGTGTGCAGACTAGACCTTCAGTTTGCTCACATACAAACTAATGTTTGCTCAGCTCGGGTTTACTGGTCTGTTCACAAACAATTTCCATCTCTCATTTAATGGATGTTGGTCTGGTTCATGTGCCTGTCCATGTAGGCCAGACAGACCTGGACACACACTTGTAAGGTATCCTCACACACATTGCCCAATGCAGCACTGGTCTCACACAGAAGCCCTGATTGAGAGAAGACTTATCTCATTTATGGACAGCACCCATCTGCCTCCAATTAGCCTTATCCACTGGAATGCCTATTTTGATTCTTTATGGACCCTTTCACTGTCTAAATATGCTCTCCCCAATTTCTGACTGTATTTTCACAGTGACAGACAGTGAGACTCTGTTAAGGTGGCCATACACTTTACAACCATCGCAAGACCTTAGTCTTGCGATGGTTGTAAAGTAATTTAAAAAACGTACGATCTGCCCATCTTGGACAGGCAGATCGTACTCTCGATCATCGCAAGCCGCCCCCCTGAGGGGCGGGCTTCCGATGACCGCAATGCTGAACGGGCAGTGTGCGCGTGCGCACACCGGCCCGTTCGGCATTTGTCTCCCGAGCAACGTTCAAACCAGCCGAAAATCGTATGATTTTCGGCTGGTTTTCTAGCGTGCTCCTTAGACAAAAGACGTGCGACAAAACAGTAGAAACGGTTGCACGTCTTCGTTCACACTGCTCGATTCTCGTACGATCACGGGATTTCCCGCGATTCTCATACGAGAATCGAGCAGTGTATGAGCACCTTTACAGAGATTACAACAGCATCCATGCAAAGATATGGTTAGCTAGGAAGAGGAATAGCATGGGTCAGTCTGCTTGGTCAAAGCAACTGGTTCCCTTTTAAGCCCAGACCTCCTGCATCACATACCCACTTTTCCTTCACTTCCTCACCACTTTATTCATCTGACAGGGGCAATGGAATAACCTATTACTTCTAAACATGGTGTCGGTGGTTAGTGATTGGCTTAGTGCTGTCAAGTGGGGGCAGGAAGACATTTAGCCATGTGTAACCTGTGATTGTAAATATGACTTAAGCTTGCAGAGGTCTGTATTTATTTGGGCCAACAGCTGAAGAAAATGGCAGGGGAGTTAAAGAAGAACTGTGGGCATTATAAAAATGAACCCTTGCAGTGGGGCTTCCACACTCACTGCAAGGGCTAAGTGCTTGTTTTGGGCTAGGGGTTAAAATAAAAAAACATATATCCTCAGCCCCACCTGGCTGCTACACCGGTCTCCACGGCCTCTTTTCCCCTGGGCTCCGGCAGTCTAAGGACCTGTGATGTATTATATGTCCATGGCAGCCCACTTCCATAGCTGGAGCAAAGGGGGAGAGAGGTACTCACCACCAATGGATCGAGGATCGGGTGAGTATATCTTCTTTCTTCTGGCCCCTAGACCAAAATGAGCACTTAACCCTTGTAGTGCGGAGGTAGCCCCACTGCAAGGGTTAACTTTTAAAATGCCTGAAGTTCTTTAAAGTAAGGCAAGTATATGCTGCTGGGGAAGTTTTTTTCTGCATTGGCAAATCACAGGTTATTTTAAGGACTTCAGTTGTTCATAGGTAGATTTCTAAAGAGTTAATTGTCTTAGTGTCTGTATTTTTTAATCATTTTACTGAGGTGTATTTAATGTCAGCAGAGACCTTGTGTAAAATATAAGTATTCATCATATCTATATGCATCTATTACCGTTTTCAACTGGGAAAAATCTTAATCACCTTTGTCATAGACTAGAACAGAATGAAGAGTTCCTTATTACCTGATACATATGCTACAATATTGTTATTCCGCTGCAGATTTTCTAATGCTATCACACAAGTGGCTTCTCATTTGCCCTTCTAACATATGATCTTTGCTTTCAGGTCTGTGTTCTTGATTTGAGGAAGTGAAGCCAAGTTTCCCGTTTTATTATTCAAATGGACCAGCAGCGAATGTGCACTGTCTGAAATGACAGTCCCTGGCATATTGTACAAACTTGAGAAAGCCAGGACATGAAGCAAGACCGAACTGCCCTCAATACAGAACATTACAGGATGTCTACAGATCTTCACAAACCCATTTCTCTAGACATCCTCCCGGAATCGGTGCCTGTCCAGCTGGTCTTACTGGATGTTAGACTCCGAAGTAGCAGGCCAATTTTTTGGATTCATTGTTGTTGGTTAGGCTTGAAACATCAGTGCCAAAAATAGAATTTAAACCCAACACAAGTCAAGAAACAAAGAACAGAAAAGGCTCTGATGAACCAAAAGGGAAAACACATAATGATTTAGTTTTTTTCTTCAATCTCTAATTTGTTCAGTGAAGTTTTCCCAAAGGACCTACAAAGACCAGTTTTTAACAACGCATCCATGTGAATTTGTATGACAAACTTTCTATTTTCTAGACTACTTTTTTTTGCTTTGATTACCCATTCAGTGGTTTTCTATCAGCTCAGACTAGTGGATGAGGGACAATCACAGGGATATATATGGAACTAATGTTGCTTTTATTTGAGCTCCCCCACCCTCCCTAAGATCAGTGTGACCTGCTGGCTAGTTACACACTTGAAGAATTGCTTTTGGTCTTTGCAAATATCTCTTAATCTCTGGTCATTCTCTTGGCTCCTACATTGATAGGCTCTTAACAAGTTCTTCATTGCATTTTTCTAGCAATGGACTAACCTGTACTGAGGTGTCTCTCCCTCCACAGCTTAGCTTATAAGGGCACTTTTAATGACACGGTGTAACATGCTTTTTATAAGAATGTGATGCCGGTAAAGCTTTTTACTAGAAGAAAGATGAACTTTTAAAGAGAAAGAACCCACTGTATTTTTGAAAAAGAAAAACAAATATTTTTTATGTTAAAAATCTTAATTCTAAAAATGAAAAAATGCAAATGTCGGGGTTGTCTAAGTCATACAAAAAAGTTAAAATGTCAAGGTATATTAAAGACTTGGTACCTTTTTTGATTTTGAGTTTGTTTCTTAATTCTACGTTCATGCCTAAAAGCACACACAAAATGCGGTATATCATTTACAATAAATAAGGTAGGTTTTTTTTATGGGTGAACTGGAGCTCCCAAACTTTATTACATACTGTCAGTGTTACATATTACAAGCGCCTGGGCTTGATTCCATGATCCTTAGATAAAGAGGCCAAGTACTTTGAAACCTTAATTCAATGACCGCATCTCACTGGGGCCTCCAATTATATTGTTGGGCACTGTTCATCATAATTTTTATAACATACACACACAAAAAAAATAATGTTTTTTCCTAAAGTGGCATTATAGTGAAACTTTTTTTTCCCCTTCCCAATCCTGGTGTAAGGACTTACACCTTAAATGATGTCTCTTAATCCGATCATCTTCTTCTTTACTGTCCTTTTCCGCTGAATTCCAGTGCTGGTTCTGGGTCTCCGATCCAGCGCTGACTCCTCTGTCCTCCTCTTCTCTCATGTCCCACGGTGTCTGCATGCAGGTGCCCACTGCTCCATATACTTACCTTGTGTCTCTCTTGTCTCCTGTCCGAACACCTGAACAGCGCATGCGCCCACCCGAGAAGTTTTCAGATGTTCAGACAGGAGTGCACAGGTAAGTATTAACCCTTTGAAAAGTTATTTTTTTAATCGTTTTGCATATATCTACTGCTTTCCAGAAGTAGATATATGCAAAAACATGCATGAGTTTAATAACCCTTTAAGTTGATTACAGAAGATGGGAAACATAAATATAGTTTTAGGTACTACTTCCCTTTCTCATTCCCTGCCAACTTGCAGTCATCTGACACTGGGCCGTTAAGTTTCCATAGTCATGGTGGCATTTATCCCATCACGGAGATCCTCCCAGCATATTTTTAAATCTTGTTTTTATAGTGTACAGTTAACAGTGTAGTATGACTTGCAAATTGGAGACTCCAGCTGCACTCCAGAAGCTTAATATAACAGTGAGATAGAGTGTTGGCTACTGCTAATTTTGTTTCTCTGTTAGTCAGTCCTCTGTCAATTCTATTTCTAGTTACAGTGTACTTCACGGTAATAGCTTGATACAAAGATTAGATATTAATCTAATATTACATTTGTACAGCTCCAATTAGCTGAACTACACATGTGGAAGCTCTGAGGACTTCATCCTGAGATTAAGACTTTGTTCACACCAACAGCCACGCTCAATTGCACGGCTGAAGGTGTGTATGTCCCCAGACAGTACCGATGCATTTGATTGAGCTGCATTGCACTTTCTTTTATTTTAATGTAGAACTTTATTGAATTGTCACATGTGACATTTCATCATTTTATTCATTTATCTGGGCTCACCATGGTGTGATGCCGTTGTAGCGCGTCTCACTGCTGTGTGTTTAAAAAAAGTACTGCATGCCGTACTTTTTTAAGCACGCACTAACGGAATGCTGTGGTGTGAACTGAGCCCATCCATGACAAGGCAAATTGCCTTGTCTTGCATTTTGGCTGCGCTGGGGAAAAATGACCTTGACACATATAATGTGATCCCACACTAAAGAATATCTTTAAAACATGTTTTGTTTTGGAAATAGAATAGTAGAGAAGGATCAGAACCCCTGTTTTTTATGCTTGTGTCTCATTAGGGAGATTTCCCCTGGACTTCCTGTCATACAGACACAACAGGAAGTGAATACAAATTTTGCAACGTGTCACTTGAACAGGTGTCCCTATTGGAAGATTTCCTCTCACCTCCTGTTATGATGACAGCTGAACTGTACTGTTCTACCAGTTCACTACTCTGTGATAAACCAAAAAAAAGTATTGACTGTAAATACACTTTCTAGGTAAATCACATGGCTTACAGGCCAGATATCAAGTCTCACCAGTTCTTTGCCCTGGTTTTACATAAAAAATACACTCCAACACAACAATGATAAAACATTCCAGAAATATGCTTGCCTATGCTTTCTGTGAACTACGGTATATGTATTGACAAAGAAGACTTTGCAGATTAAATACATTCAACAGCTAAATGCATTATAATTACTATACCGTACAAGGTTTAATGATACCCAGCAATACAAAGTAAACATATATTAAACAAGCGACAACAACAAATACATGATATTTCCCCAGGTTATGGAAAGTTTTTTGTTAGGTCGATTTAAGAACTGGGCATACCGTTTTTACAAACATAGACCAGATGAATAGAATGGAACAGTTGGCTAGCTTACAGAAAAAAAGATAAACCTGTTGTCCAAATATACAGGAAATATTTCAGGATTATTGGATATAATTGTGTTATTGGTGCTTTGTTCCAAAATAACTAAAGTGTGTGTAGTGCTAAATCTTCCAAATAATGTACAAGAACAGTGCAAAAGAACTCTGCATTGTGTGGTTCAACAAAGTCCTTCATAAGGACAAAAAATAGTGCTAGCTGCAAAATGAGATCTACATAATAAATTGCTATAAAATCCAGAAATAGAAACTTATTGTGTGGATCTAGGAAAATGTTGCTAACAGAGCTGTCTATCACCTGTCCTTATTTACAGAAATATACTTACATGCAACACCTGTGTGCAGTGGCATAAGATTAGTGGTTTCGTCTTTTGAAGTTGCAACTAGACCCCTGCTTCTGGAGGGTCTGCAGGTCCTCCTATGACACATTTAATTGGTTGTTTTGACATCACTAGTACCTGTGGTCACTTCAATCACCCCACATAGCAGTAACTTAACTTCTGGGGAGCTAATCATACCTTATATTAAAACGGATATGTACCACCTGATGACATAAGCCAGAACCACAAGGGAAGAAGGCAGCTTCCTTCAGATTCTGCATGTGCTTGCTCTGATAGCAGGTTTGACTAAATTTACTATACAGAATAAATATTAGCATCAGAGTAACACATTTAAAGCACAAAGATTGATGCAACATAACCCGTAACCATAGAACATATGTACAAAGTTATGTATTGAGAAGTTTGTGGAGATAGGACTGGTTTGGAGCAGTGCCAAGCAAAAGTGGTGCTTATTATGAGGTGGAAGGAATTTTTTTGGATTTTAGATTATATGACTGGTGATGTTACCCCCTCTGTCATGTGAGTGTTCAGTACATTTAATGCTTAGCCCAAGCACTCATCATGACATGCTCATTCATCTATGTGACGTGAAAGGGAGTATAAGTGGGTAAAGGGTAACCTTTAAAGAGGCTCTGTCATATTGTCTCAAATAACCTTCAGTTTGACTGTTGGCTGTTGTGTTGGCAATACATATGGTAAATTTGGATGCCATCAGTTGTCAAGCACAAATAACTCATGTGAAATTGTATATGCAATTGCATTCTGCCATCCATGATTTCAATTGTTTCCTAATTTCCAGGAACCAAACGATCAAAATTCTTATGGAAATTGATAGAAACCATTCCAATGCAAAAACCAGTAAACAATTTCTGTGCACCATTCTATTCCCCACTAAAAACAGTAGAGTCTGCAGAGATTGAGAAAGATGGCAGGCAGTTCTTTGGGTGAAAAAACTTTACTTATAGGTGTAATATTAGAATAGCTAGGGTTGATTAAAGTAGAACTAAATCCCTTGACATAAATGTATATATTGTCATGTTTAATAAAATATGATTGCATGTTCTTGTTTTAGGGAGGAGGGGAGTATTAATGTAGCAAGTACCCAGATAGCTAGCAATTTAGCTGCAAGTTTGAAAATTACTATATGATAAAGTATTGCAGACTTGCCAAGCTTCACAATTTTGTTGCACAATTAAAGCAAGTCTGCATTGCAAGTCTCCAGATCAACGTTCTTTGTAAAAGTGCTGTACACTTGCTCTTGCTAAGACCTGCAGGACTCTTGCTGTAGACTTGCCAAGCAAATTTGCTACAAATTCAAAGTCAACTAGAACTTGTGCTGCAAGTGTTCTGCAAGTCTACAACTTGCCAGGAATGTGTGCAGAAAGTTAACAAGAATTACAATTTAACCCTGCCACAAGTTTGTGGCAAGTTATCCTTGCTATCTGGGTAGCCATGAATTACCTGCAGCGCAGCTGGAATACATCTAAAATACTGCAGTTCAACGTACAACTTTGAAACCAACCTCCAAGCTTATGGGATGGATGTTTTGTACTGTCCATGGGATAAAAGGTTAATTTGACAAGTCTTAATATTGGTCTTGAATATACTCCTGTGTATTTATTGTACCACCTATAAATAACCATTTCATCCATACCAAAAAAAAACGTATTTTTCTAAGCACACTGTAAGATCTTTCATCTCTTTTATTAATAAGGTTGACCTTTTTATAGTGTAGTGCCCAAAAACTGTTCTCTGCATTCAAAATTTGGCCTCTCAAGTGGTTTATATAAAAACAACATTGCACAATTATTGGACATCATTCATAAAAAGTGGCAACAAGAAAAGTCTCCATGTTGCCCATAATGACCACTCAGATCCCAACTGTCAATATTCTAGTGCAACATATTATATGAGAAAAACTATCATTGGCGTCTGCTAGTAATGCAAGTACACATCTTTTTTTCTGCCCTTGATGCTAGACCAATTGTAAGAAAAAAGGAATGGACAATGTCATACTCCCATAGATATATTAAGTAAAAAAAAACAAAGAAGTGAGAGTGAGAGAAATACCTACCTACACTTTGTCACATGACAGAGCTTAGTGTTATGTGTGCAGCAAATGGAGAGTTCAGTGTTTACTATTATTAATAACGGAAGTGTGCCCATTCAACCTGTGTTGTATGTTACATTATTCAAAGGATTCCCACTCTGCACACTGTGTTGTATGTGACATACTCCATGATGGCCCACTCCATTACTATGCTAGATGTTGCATACTCCAACCTGCCACATTCTGTAAGCCGTGCAGTCAAATGCATACTTCACACTGCTCCCCGCTGAATGTGCTGTACGTTATGCAAGCTATACCACTAATTGTAACAGTATTAGAAATAGGTGTTATTAATACCACAAACAGGGCTATTCACAAAAGGGTGAAGAGGTTGGAGGAGGCAGGAAAAGTGAACAATCTAGGACAACATAGCTGAACTGCAAAGTCAGCTGAATTGGATAATTTTTCCAAAACAGCTATGCTGTTGTAGATTGATCACTTCTCCTGCCTTCTCCAAACTCTTCACCCTTTTGTGATGAACCCTGTAAGTCTTTTGAATTCTACCTATTCAATGAATGGGCACTTTTGCTAATATCATATAAGGGGGATTAACTCACCAACTACTATAAACATCATGATGTGTTTATTAGCTGGAAGAAGCAGTTATGCTCACAAGTCTGCTATATGTCATAGGGTCCTGGTTTATATTTTTATAGGCTTATATATAACACAATTTAAACATATCAGCATCTCAAATATATGACCATTATCTGACTTTATATGTTCCTTTAATTAAAATTGAACTGAGAAACAGATAAGCCTTTAGACATTTGCATGGCTCCAATATCTTGTTGGTTGGAAGCTCACATAGGATATATTTTGTGCATTAGGCATAACATTTTTCATCTGCAGCCTGTGAAGTGCCCAGTTTGATGATCACTTGACCAGCTTTTGTTTTTCGAGGTTTTCTGTTGATTCATCATCAGCCTCTATGTCATCTAAGTGTGGAAGTTCACTGGATATGTGGATTTCAATAGTGCTAGCTTCAGAACCTAGCAAAACAAAAGAGAATTGACTCGTATGCGGGGTTTTCTCATCGACGCATATGAAATTACTTCTATTAATGTTCTACAAATGTTATCATCGGTTTTATATTTCCAGCTACATCAATGGCCATGCAGGTTTGAAAACTATATTGAAATACAATTAAAATACCTATTTTTTGTTTAAATACACAATGAAGAAAACATTGTTTGAGGTTTTCTGTTGCTTAATTACAATATACTTACAACTCTGTGAATAGATATGTGGATTTCAGAACCATTTTTCAAAATTGTATGAAACCAAAATGTAAGGTATCCCGAAAGCTTGCATCTTTAATAACTTAGCTGATAATGGGTACTTAATGGAGAACTATGAGGTGAGTGAAAATCCCTCATCCACATAGTTCGATCCAATGTGCGACAATGAAACTGCCACACGTCGGCTCAATAGATCAGGAAGTAAACAAAAACATGCCGTCGCTCCCTCACTTCTCGATCATCTCCCTGCAGAGAGCAGTGACTGTCAGTCACGGCTCTCAGCAGGGATTCCCCCCTCCCTGCTCTGATCCTCCGGCGCTGAGTAGAGGAACGGACGGGGGAGGGGGCGGGTACAGCTGGCTCTACCTCTAGATATTCAGAGCCCGCTGTCACTCACGCAGCTGGGTGGATCTCGGCAGTAATGTCAGGATCCGTCCCAGCTGTGGCGGTCTCAGTATACCTTCAAACTTTCTGCGATACTTATAACAACCCCAATTAGCACCATCTGAGTACAGCCATAACATCAGGGGTGATGCCCTCTACCCTTGTGGTTTAAAGAGGAAACATTGATTCCTTTTTTTTAAACATTACATTTTTATTATATAAGAAACATACTCAAGAAAACATTACAGCACTAAACAGTATGCATTACAAATGTGAATTTAATGTTGCTAGAAATATTTGGGAGATTATAAGCAAGGAATATGAGTGGTGAGGCATAAACGAGGTACACTGTAATAATCTGAGAAAAGGGATAAAATATAAATTGAAAGCAATATAACAGTATTGTATCTGCTATTGGAAGATAGCAATTGATTTGAGAAAGAGAACAGTTCTTCATTCTGAAATGCATTCGTTGTGTAGAAGATTTTTAGAGATATTAAAGTGACACTAAACTCAGGAGTTAAAGCTTAAAAATACATTTAGGTACCTTAATTATTAACAAAAATGTATCTTATTTTTGTATCGTTCAGCTGTAGATCCTCAAATCATCTCTGAATTCATGCCAACACTGTCCTTCCTTTTGGAGGGTGGCCACTTTTGTTCCCCATGGTCCCTGTGTGTGTTGCAACAAATGCAGATATCATCAGCACTCCAGCACGAAGAATCGCATCAGTGCAAATCCACTTTATTGAGAGATGCCATTATTATTGAGCCTGAGGAAGGGGACCCTGTGCTGCCCCGAAAGCCTTTGTCTTCATGACATCTATCAATAAAGTAGATTTCCACTGACGTGAATCTTCATGCTGGAGTCCTGATGACATCTGCATTTGTTATTGTATTTTGAGCGGCACCATCCAGTCATTAAAAGCAGCCATTATTTCTGGGATATCCGGTAAGGAGTGCGGCAAGGTATATGGACTTTGTGCTCTAAAGTAGCCACCCCTCTTGGCCCAGGAGTGTTGTTTTTTAGTTCAGGAAACATAGGTGCTCAGTAACATGAGATTAACCCTTACGAGATTAAGTAGTGTTAAGGAAAAAAATATGGGCTGGACTACACAGACAATTTTAGGTCTAGGCCTGGTTCACACCTAAGGCGATATCACACAAAATACAGATTTTCATTTAAGTCAATAGAGGCTGTCCACTCCTTTGAATTGCGCGCAAGTGAAATCGCCTGTCGCGCAAAAGGGTGCAGGTGCTATTTGCAGTTTTGTTCTCGATTTGCAGTGGTTCATCTCGATCTACAAATTCACAAGCCATAGGGTGAGGATTAAGTGTTAGGGTCAGGTAAAAGTGAACATGTACTTTCTTTATCTCTAAAGCACCCCAGGAGCTCCTAAGCCCAACATTTTCTGGTACGCATATGTTGACAAGGTGTCATGGTTCAGAGCCTGGCCCGGTCTTTTGTTCTAAATGGGCAGTGAAGCAACTCACCCACAATTTTGGCATATCATATGTCGACTCTCATCTTCAGAAATTGGGTCAGTATATGCATACCAATATGCCTTGCCAGGTCGGGAAGGGGGGGAAGCAGGCACCATACTGATAGCGCTTAAAGAAGAACTCTGGACATATGAAATATTAACCCTTGCAGTGGGGCTACCCCCAATGTACAGTGTATTGGACGCAAGGACCCTAAGGGACATTCAATTGCTGGAGTGGAGCAAGGCTCCAGGGAACGATCTAGCAGCAACCTGGATCTGATGTTCATGTGAGTATATCTTTGTTATTTTAGCTTTCTAGACAAGAGGGATAGCCACACTGCAAGGGTTAAGATTTTATACGACCAGAGTTCGTGTAAACAACTTTTTTTCTGACTGCAGATATGCTTTGAGGAACCTGAAGGGATAAATTTATGACTGTAAAATACCACAGGCAGAATTGCTGAAATGATACTATTACTGCACAGCTGTTTCATAGTAAATTGTGACTTTTTTTCCAAAGCTTAGTTGATGAAAAACAGTTCCGCTGAGCAGAAATGTGTTTTTAATTACAGTGTGATTATTTATTGGAAATTTCAAACATCAAAAATGTTGTTGAATTAAATGTCTAGCTTTCATTCTCACTTTGCATAGTAAATGAGGTTAAGTTAAGTGAAAATTTGTTTTGCAAAGAATACCCAATTATATGCGAGGAAAATATTTAAAAAAGCTAAATTTTTGCTGGTACACGACTGGATGATTGCAGTCAGCATGACTTTACCTCATATACGAACTGACCCGAAGCGCAGAAGGAGTTTGACTCAGCCGATCCAACATCTGGATCGGCTGAGCCGAACCTCCGGCAGTCTACTCACTGCTGTTCGGCATATTCTTATAGATGCCGAACTGCAGTGAGTGAATAGCCGAATGCCGCTGAGTGGCATTCGGCTCGGCTGTTCTGCTCAGTCCCTCAGAGGGACTGAGCAGAACATAAAAAGAGTGAAAAAAGTTAAATAAAAGTAAATAGAAAACGATTGTGCGGAGCTAGCAGTGACAGCTAGCTCCACCCAACAGTTTTCTATTGTCCGGCGGTTCTGCTGCCGTAAAAAAAAAAAACGGAAAAAAAACCTCTGCCGGGCGCTCTGGGAGCCTCCCACTCCCGGCCGCCCAGGAGAGAAACACTGCTTTTTCTTTTTTTTTTCTTTATTCTGACACGGAGCCGTGTCAGAATAGAAAAAAATAATAGTAATTTTTGCCCATTGGAATTTAGCATGTCGAAGAATCGGTCGAAGCTACGGCTAGATCCTTCGGCAGCTTTGTGAATAGACCCCTAAGTAAAGATTAATTTGCAAAGTGAATATGCACGACACCTTTAGTAAATCACCCCAGTGTACCTGGACCTTCTGTAACTGACAAAGACAATGGAATGTCACTCTGAAATGTAATTTCTACTCAGTCACTATGAGAGTGGATGAAGAACAAAAAACATCATTAAAATCAGTTCCTATAAAGCACCTTTACTTAGACAAATATTAATTTTCAAATGTATTCAATGAAAAGGACAATGGAGCATAAGCTGTATGTAAGAATGTACATGTCATATACAATTATGTATTAATTAACTGTTATCAAAAAGATAGGCATACTCCCAACGAGATGGAAAAGATGGTCAGTTTTAAGCAAAACTAATATAATTAAAGGATATACCCCCTGCCACACTCCTATTTGCATAGATCATGAAAATAGCTAATTCAATAATTTGGAGGTTTGTTGAAAGTTGTAGTGAGATACAAAACTTTTGTTTGTTAAATTGTGTATTTGTGAATAAAGGTCATCAGACCAAAAACAGGGATAAGTGAGGATGAAATAGCTGTAAGGGCATTTGATTTCAAATAGACTGTCCCTGCAAAAGAGAGACCGTTCAGGGATATGCAATAACTATTGTTAAAGCCCATCTCCGGGCAAACAAAAAAGTGCCCTTGCAGTAGGGTTACTCCCACATTGTAAGGATTTACTGCTTGCGATTGTCTATGAGACTAGAGTAAAGCATTTACTTACCTGAACCCAGCTTCTCCTGTGGTCAGTGCTTGTAATGTTCGTTCCGGGTTAGCTAATGCTATATGGATCTCAACTGTGGTGTTGAGGGTACGGGTATCAGAGTGGCAGCTGCACCTCGCTTGGCCCGTTTTTAGGAGAGGCTGAGAGGGAGCTGCCTCACATCATTCCCCGCTAGGGTGTGAAGGCTTGGTTACCACAGAGTGTGGTTCAAGCTGAAGTAAGCGAATGAGTCCGTGCACTGGGGGCATTTAACTCAGCAGGGGTTAATGACCAGCGATGGTGAGTATGCACAGCAGTGTTTGTTTAACCAGTAATGAGGAGTTTGCACAGCAGTGGAGATTAAGCCATCAATGAAGAGTATGCGCAGCAGAGATAATACAACCAGCAATGATGAGTATTCACAGCAGTAGATAGTATACTAGCAATTATGAGCATTCACAGCAGTGGATAGTATAACCAGCAATTATGAGCATTCGCAGCAGTGGATGTTAAGCCAGCAATTAAGAGTATTCACAGCAGTGGATATTATAACCAGAAATGATGAGCATTCACAGCAGTGGATGTTAAGCCAGCAATTAAGAGTATTTACAGCAGTGGATATGGAAATGACACTTTGATATCTGGTGCTATTGTTAGCTATAGCCCAGGGTACTTGCGTTCCAGTCAGGTAGCGACTTGAGAGTCCAGGTCCCGGAGGAGCGAAGGGAGCGCTGAGTTGATCAGCGTCCTGCTACATCAATAGTGAGACTCCGATCAACTAACGAGCGGCGGCTTTAAGCCAAGCGCTCGCTCTAGAGGGGGCGGAGCTACAGGGCGCGCCTGCGCAGGACGTAGATCCCGGCAGAGAGAGAGATGCCGGCGATCCACAACGCGCCTGCGCAGTACGACCACGGCCACTGCCACCTGAGGCCATCACCCGCCGTGAGCAACCCGAGGCAGGAGGAACCCGCTGTCCCTGCACAGGCCCGCGACTCCGATCAACTAACGAGCGGCGGCTTTAAGCCAAGCGCTCGCTCTAGAGGGGGCGGAGCTACAGGGCGCGCCTGCGCAGGACGTAGATCCCGGCAGAGAGAGAGATGCCGGCGATCCACAACGCGCCTGCGCAGTACGACCACGGCCACTGCCACCTGAGGCCATCACCCGCCGTGAGCAACCCGAGGCAGGAGGAACCCGCTGTCCCTGCACAGGCCCGCGACGGACGCCGGGCACCAGACCCCACCAGGGTACGTCCCTTACAGTGCTATCCTATTCTCTCCCTCCGCTCCAGCTATACTTTAGCATCCTCAGGTCTAAAGCAGGTCTATGGAACCTGTATTAGGAATGATGACATCAGCCTAGACCAAGGGAGTCCAAGGGAGGGCAGGCTGTGGCGACTGGTCTAACAGCCCAGAGGGAGCCAGTGGCAGCAGTGACATGGTAAATTAATCTGCTTTACTCCAGCCCCCTGGACAAAAAAGAACTCTTAATCTTTACAGTGTGGGGGTAGCCTGGAGATGGGCTTTAAAGCATGTACTTGCACTGTTTGGACTATGCAAAGCTACCGGTTCGCTTTATCGCAGGCACCACATAGAATTCATGCTTGCCAATATTCTTTAATCTCCCCAATCTACTACTTGATCTGATTAAATACTTTTTGGTATGGGGGAACATAGGGCACCCATGTTGCAGTGCTCATTGCCAGGGAGGCCGTTTTCCAGGTCTGAGTGCTGGAATGTGGGAATTGCAAGGTTCTGGGCCAGTTTTGACTTAGTAGAAACCTACACAAGAAATTTTGGAGGCTGTAATGGTAGAGATTGGGAAGGCTCCTCCTAGAGTATGCTTTTAAGAGTTCCTGTTACACTGCTTCGTCCAGGTAATATTCAAATTCAAATTTTTAAGAGCTGTAGTATGAGACTAGCTCGGTTAGTGCCAGTGAAATTATGGCAATCATTGGCAGAGAGGACACTAATTCCATTGCTACAACAGAGGGCAATCAATGCCAAGACAAGGCTTGGTGCACAAGTAAAATCAACCCTTCTGCTGCAGAGTCAGGTGGCACCAACTTAAAAAGGGCAAATATGTTGAGTATGAAAGATGGGTGCCAGAAGGGGAGCCAAACTGGGTCATGTATAGGAGTAACCTACATTAAAAACTGCTTCTGCTTGTATACATCTTTCATGTCAACACAGCATAATGTTTGTAACACTACATAAGCAAAATGTTATACAGCAATAAGAGCAAATGGGATATTTGCTAAAAAAAAAAACAACACTTTTATGCATTCACATAAGAGGTCTATACAGAATATTCTCTAGGCAGCCAACTTGGAGGTTCCCAGTTAATCTCCCTATACTATCACTTTATTGGTTCTTTAAACTCCTTTCAAATCAGATCTGAATTAAAGCAGATTCCATCAAAACTGATTTACCTTTGTATTAAGCACCACTTTTTAGCAGGCGTGATCTTTGCACACCTCAGTGTGTGACCCTTACTGGATTCTCATTAAAGTCAAATATATGAAAGTTTACCTTTAAATATGCCCTGAATTTATTAAAGAGAAACATCACTATAACTTAAACAAAAACTTTTATTTTGAGGACTCCAGATTGTAAAAATAATTTTGTGATGTGATGGAAAGGTTGTAATTCAACATTTTGAAATGCATACACTAACATTAGAATGTCTCACAGATACCTGCTTTGTTAGAAAAAAGACACTCTTTACCCACTGTGTACAAAAAACGCAGACATCGACATACCTAGTTTACAATAAAAAATATTTCAACTGGTCAAAGATACAAGTATAATTTTCTTATGCTGTAGGTGAAAATGCATACTGTATCTATCTATATACAGTGGAGAGAGAGAGTCCCACTCCTGGCAAACGGTGACATCAGTAAACTAGGCTGTCCCAATTAGATGCCACCTGAAGCATCGTTATCTCTACCTTATTTTTTACTTTTGCAGTTATAAAATGTTTCAGTTTATCTCCTTATTTTAATGCATTTATAATTAATATATGTTTATACATATGTATATTTGTATGTGTCTAACAGAAACTATCTTAACTAAATGCAATGTTCCTAGGTTTCACATGTTTACATTGGACTTTGATTAATTTTGAGTTTTACATGCCTTAGGTTACTTTGGGAAAAAGCTGATAAATACAGCCTATCTGGATAAAATCATTTCACAGGCTAGCGATTTTCAGACCTCTATAGGGTTATCTTCCAAGTGTCTTAATTTCCAGACCTCAAAAAGATCAACTCTTAGGTGTCTTCATTCCCAGACTTCAATAGAACCATATCCCAAGTGTCTTCATTCCCACACCCTTATAGTACCATCTCCCAAGTTTCTTCATTCCCAGACCTCTATAGGCCATCTACCAAGTGTCTTCTTTGCCAGACCTCTTTAGGACTATCCCCTAAGTTTTTTTAATTTCCATATCTCTATAACACCATCCCCAAGTGTCTTCATCCCCAGACCACAATAGGACAATCTACCAAGTCTGTTCTTGTCCAGACCTCTGTAGCACAATCTTCCAAATGTCTTCATTCCCAGACCTCTATAGCACTATCTCCCAGGTATGTTAATTCATAGACCTCTATAGGATGATCTTATAAGTGATTTCATTCCCAGACCTCTATAAGTGTCTTTATTCGCAGAGAAGCCTATATAGATCTACTGTGCAGGCATGACCAGAGTAAAAGGGCTTTTCTCCAAATGCTATTAACATAACAGGCTGGTAAGTATGCATCTTAGTAGGGTTGAGGTTGGCACTCTGTTAGAAAGAGGTGGGTAGAAATTATATGTGCCCTTGAAGTTAGAGCATATCTAAACCCAAAAACAAAAATGTAATACATTACAACTTACCAGTTTTTAGATGTGGTGGTTGCAATATTTTACTTTTTGGGGTTTTTTTTCTTGATTTTCACCTGGTGATTTTAACCTGGTGATCCTGTCAATAATACACTATCTGTCTTATGGTGACAATGTTCACTCACTGTATTGCATCTTCTGAGAAGCAGCATTGTCCTGCTAGGCTGCTCCCCTGATTTGGACTAAACACACTTCCCCAACAATGTTTCCATGCCAACATACAACAGTGAAAAAAATCAATAGGTTTTTTTTCACTGTTGTCTGTTGGGATATAAGTATTGTATATATAAGCACATGTCAGATCGGTCATTCACTCGGCTGCCCTCGGCAGCTTCGTGAATAGGCCCCTTTGTCTTGAGAAATAGGCCCTGTGTGGTCCCGAAATGTTGGTTGGGGATACTTTATTAATTGATGTTTAAATACAGATGAACATTTTGTTTAAGAGGTGTGCTGGTGGAACATTTCTCTAAACCCATAGAATCTTCTTACTGGACACACACTAGGTGGCAGCACAGTGTCTTATTGGTTAGCACTTATGCCTCACATCAATCGGGTCCAGGTCAAATCCTGGCCAGGACAAAATCTTGCGTGGAGTTTGCATGTTCTCCCTGTGCTTGCATGAGTTTCCTCCAGGTACTCTGGTTTCCTCCCACACTCCAAAGACAATCTGGTAGGTTAGCTGGCTATTGTGTAAATAGGCTTTAGTATGTGTGTGTGTGGGTCTAAAAATCCAAACTGAAGCCTCCTATGGTAGACCCTGGTAACACTCCATCGGGTGTACCAAGATTGCTATGCGGTTATGGTAGAGGGAATGGAATGGGACACACATTAGCAGACAACAGGATTGTACAGGATGACTTACAGCTACTGCCTGAAACACAAGACTGAATGATGGTGGTAAGGGGAACAAAGAAATATGACCTGTTTTGCCAGTGAACCATACAGCAGTATCCAATATTGATTATCCCAATCTGTTATAATTAAAACTATACTACTATACAGTGAAGTATAACATTTGAAATAATGGCATGTCTTTTATTATCATGAATATATATTTTCATAATACAATCTTGACACCCTGTAAAGACTTGACCTTTACAATTCAAAAGATATTTTAATTCTAGGTGTACTTGAACATTGTCTCACTGGTTATATGCGCACTCTAAATAAAATCACTTAAATATGCATCTACTTTCACAGTCTCTGTAGGTGTACATTGTTCTCACTGTCACAACTCCAAATAAGCTAATACTTCTTGTTCTACTTAGAGCCCATTAACACCACTGTGCATGTTTCATACATTGGTGCGCTGTCGTGCCATTCATTGTGAATGGCCCTCCAATGCACCACCAAAATGCATGTGTGCTGCTGTGCGTTGCCCTGCATTATTTTCTCATCACCTCATTGCACCACTATGGGTTTAGATCCATTTATTTTAAAAAGACTGTTTAATACACCATAATGCCTGAGAACATTGTTTGCTGCAGCACTCAACAATGTGGTGGAAATGGGCCTTCAATTGAACACATACAAGTAAAAGTCAGCATGACCCTCAAGTAAATAATTATGTGGGTTCTGTGACTTCAAACAAACGTTTACCTTTTGATTATAATAGTTTAAAGGGGTTTTCCACTTTTAAACTTCAGCAAAACTGAAACCTAAACCAAACTTGTTATCTTTAATTGTTAAGCATCTAGCAAAATCTGAAATTTCCATTTTAGGTAGATTAGCCATTAGGTAAAACCCCTTATAACCAATCCAATGGAAGAGCATTAGACTGTGATGGAGGATGACAGATAATAGCCTAATGGCTAATGCTAATTCAAAGTAGTGATTTAATGTAGCTCATTATGAAGGTAACCTGGAATTGCATTTAAAAAAAATATATATATATATATAGTCACTTTCATAAAATATAAACCATAATACTTTTATCGTTTCTGTAGCTTATTCTCTGACAAAGAGAAATATTTGATCAATTCACAGCAGTTCAGTACATTGAGACATAAACCCTTCAATATTAAAGGGCCCAGTAAAGCACCAATATAATAAGAATTTGTTGGATAGATGGAACTGCATAATTAGGAGCTACCAGCCTTGGTAAATAGGGGAGTGTCTGGTTATCCTCTCTGCTATACTCCCATTACCTTCAGAAAGCATGCTCAGTGCCTCGTCTGTTTGTTGGCTGTTCTCCATCTGAGCTTTGGTGGGGTCCTGGATGTAGCCAGGGTAGTTCAAGAAAGAACCTATTCGGCCATTGCGATCAGACTCAACAGCAGATGTACTAGACAGATGTTCGAATGAGATTTCCTTGTGCTTAAGCCTGAAATCAATGTTCCATCCTGTCCATCCATACAAAGCCAAAGTAAAGAGGAATCCTTGCATTGGGTTCAGTATGCCCTTACAAGAAAGAACAAAAGATTTATTAGTCTAACACTGTGCAATATTAAGACACAGCATATACAGGGAGCTTACAAAACATTTATGTATATGAGGGTTACAATGCATTTGGAAAACAAATCACAAAATGCTTCCTCCTAAATAAAGAAACTGTCTTACCACATTTGATTTACATTATGTAGCAGAGTATTACCACAAAATCATCTTTAAAGTGATCCTAAGGTAACACTAGTACTGTCATGTAAGCATCAAATACCTGCTTTAACTTTATACTTGTAGCTAAATGGAGCTTTTTGGTTTCAAGTCGCATGCTGTAGACAGGGTCTTGATCTTTTGCAATTTGGCAATTTTGACAGCCTCTGTCATTCAACGGTGCAAAATTTAAGGGCAAAATGTAATTAACTGACACCCTAATCTGAATATCAATCCCTAAGGGCCCACATTCATTGGTGTGGTGTACAGTATTAATGCATTGGGATGAGAAAGGTACAATGGGGTACAATTCAAAATGAATGACACCGCAGCACACAAATGTGCATTAACGCACACATTACCCGCAATCGAAAAATTTGATTCTGCCCTTAAAGGAAATTTGTACTTAAAAAAACTTGGAGGCTACCTTACCTGCAAATGCTAACTGTCTGGCTGTCATGTTGATCTAGTGGTCGTGATAGAGAGGGCCTGGATGGTAGCAAGTCAGCTAGCATTTCCAGAAAGAAGTCGGTAATGGCAGCATACATACTTCACTTAGAACAGGTTTTCTTTAGGAATAAGAGGTGTTACTGCTTAATGCCCAAATGCAAAATATAAAGCAATTTTATGAATTCAGTAAAAGCTATTTATCTGAATCTACTAACCCTAACCTAATTCCACCAAACAAAACAAATCTAAACTAAACCAGTTCAAGTGCAGACAGTAAACAAATCACTGCTTTAAAGCAGCAGAAGCAGCATTACCCTTTGATCAGGGCTGACAAGTGACAGCCAGATTAATGGGTAATGGCTGGAATATTTTAAGGGTCAATGCTGCCTCATGGAGCAGTCTTGGGCATTGCATAAAACAGTGTTCTAAATGTTTCTTAGCAATGTTTTTAAAACATTACTTTATTACTTGGACAATAGGGGGAAATTATCACATATGGGTCACTAACTTAGCTAAAACTTAATTTACGAATAGTGAGGTGAGGCTTGCTCTGCCTGACGAATATCCATTCTGATACTGAACAAATTGTATAAGAAATTTAAATGAACAGTCCTTTTTTGCTTCTGTATATAGTCATTTTCTATGTCCATCTCTTTTCCACTTCTATTAAAGTGTATCTAACGCCATTTTTTTCTGGATAGAGTAGAGAATAGAGGGTGTTTAAAAACCCTTGTATTTTTTTTTTTAGCTAACTTTATTTTGTTGATTGGCTGTGTTGGGGCACCAGGACAGAAACGTTGTCTGCTGAAAAGTGTCCAGAAGAGCTGGGTACAGGCTAACTTGCTGCCCTGCAGGCACAAAAGGAAGTAAGAGGAAATTTCTCCAAAGTGAGGGGAAATCTCCTCTGAGATCGTTGTCACCAGAACAGGTGTCCTCAGTGGAGGATTTCCCCTTTATTCTTGTTCTAGTGGCAACTGTAAAATGATTTTCCCTTAACTCAAGTGGAGTCAGGAGATCTCATCCTACAGTGTATTAGTCAATGTTTACTAAGACTTCTATGTTTACTAGAGGAAAAGGCATTTCTGTGGTGTCATAGATCATTTAAAGTGGAATGAAACGTTCGGCCAAGGAGCTTTTGTCATAATGTGCAAGCATGCACGGCATGGCATTCTTACCTTGAAGAATCTTATAATAAAGTGCCACTATCCAAAGCTGTGACGTCCACCTCCCTTGTTACTCCATATCTGTTTTTTTATTTCTTCTCCTTCTTCTGAGATCTTGAGTGCTCAGCGGTCTTGATTGTCTGGGCTGAGATAACATAACTCCTGTGCATGCTTACAGGAGTTCATGCATTCTTGCACCCAGCACTTACAGATGTACAATTCTGGCATATTACAGATGCCAGTCGGGTTGCACAGATACCAAGTACAGTACTCGGTACAAGTACGAGTACATGTATCGATACTTTTGAGCTCCAAGACTAGACTAGAGAAAAATTCAAAAGTTAGGAGGCAGCTGTCATTTGTAAGGAGCACACGGAGCTCCTGGGATTTGTACATCTCTGTTTTAATGTATGATTTTGTTTTTATACATATAAATAAATTGATGCACAGATACCAGTTTTGCGAGTACGAGTACTGATACATTTTTGTTTATTGTCATGTGACAGTTTTTCTAAAACAATACAGACTAATGATTTCAGGACAGTGGTGGAGGGCCAGAGCCAGGTCCCAACTGCAACCGCTGCAACCCTGGTAGTTCTCATGAAAATGCCAAGTATCTGCACTGGTACGCGAAAGGTATTTGTGCATCCCTAGATGCCAGGATTGTACACTGAGCTGCACATGCGTGGCTGCCAAGGTACAAGTCATAGGGGGAAAGATTTGTATGGTAGAAAAGCCATTTTAATTTCTGCTTTAGTTTTGCTTTAATTAACTGGATTTATTAATAATATTTTGTTTTTATTCGCATTTAATTTACTAACTTACTTGTTTAACTCTGTGTATTATTGTTGTTGTTATTATCATTATTATTATGATTATATAATAATCATAATAATAACAATAACTTGGAAAGCATGACAAGATAGAATGGGTTAAACATATGCCATTAGATCAATATATACTGCATATAGTTTTTTTGTTCATAGTTTATCAGTTTATATATGCAAGAACCTGAATAAGAGCATGCAGAGCAGTTAAAATAACTGAAAGCATCTTAGCTGGAACTTAGTCATTAATAATAATATCCAAGCTTGTTGAAGTCATGCCTGGCTTACCATGATGAACCATGTGATAAGTGCTGCATTCCTGACATTCTTCAGCTGGTCTCCATTCATGTCTGGCTGCAGCTCCAGATAGAACAAAAGGATCTCATTGATGACATTGGACAACCAACTAATAAAAAGTTAAAAGTGTCAGTTATACTAAGCGTAGGCACATTTGGAATATCCCATCATCCCCATTAACAGACACTCATGTGTAATATTAAAGTAACTCCATAATATCAGAAAATCTAAGACATTCCATTGGAAAAAATGATGTCTACTTGACCTACTTGTAAAACTCGTTTCTGTTACTGAGCATGGCCTGGTTCCATCAAGGTTTTCATTTAAAATGGCTGCTCTAATATACACAGGAGGCCAACGCAAAGCAATCACCATGTTTAGACTTTGGTAGATGCACGAAGGGTCACTCTCCTCATGAGGGTATAAAAGACAATATGGCAACAGTTTCAAATGCTTTATCTTGTTAAAATCTTCTCTTTATTGGAGCAAAACAGAGAAAATAGTGGCTTACACCTCATGGCTAGAAAATTTAGAGAGAAAGTATTTTAGTGTAGAAAACAGGTTATTATGTGCAGCAATCTATCTCAAAACCTGTCCTGAAGTCCCAACGATGCATATGATTTGCAGGTGATCTCACTTGTGAAACTATATGAACATGTGGAGTAATAAGTGGCTCAGTAATGCAATTTGGGGGTCTATTCACGAAGCTGCCGAAGGAGCTTCGGCCGATCCTTCTGCTAGGTTCGGCCCCAGGACCCCTTCGGTTCAGTAAAACCGAAGGGGTGCTGTACGGGCTATTCACAATAGCCCGTACAGCTCCCAAACGTGGCCGAAGCTGGCTGAGCGGGCGGCCTTTGGCCGGCCGACAGCCTGCTCCGGCCACTGCAGAGAGATCAGCGTCCCTGGTTACCTGCTAACCAGGGACACTGATCTCCAAACAGCTAACTCTCCCTGGCGCCCCGGGAGTCTCCTGCTCCCGGCCGCCAAGGAGAGAAACACTGCTGTTTCTTTTTTTTCTTTATTCTGACACGGAGCGATGTCAGAATAGAAAAGAAAAAATTCCAATTGAAATGCATTGCTACATTACTATTGGCTATGGATGCACCTATATATCGGCCGCCGAAACATATTGCCCGAAAATTGCACTTTTGGCATAATGCCGAAAGAGCCATGTTTCGGCCGATACATCGGCGCATCCCTGGTTTCTTTTCTCCCCGCTGGGCGCTGTTCCAGCGGGGAGAAAAGAAAGTGACAGCCGGCCGAGCGCTGCGGTGGAGAGCGCTGTGAGCGGCCAGCGTCTCCTCCCACACCGCTCTGCCGCCTATCACAGTCTGGCAGAGCGGTGTGGGGGCAGAGACAGCGCTGTCACAGGAGGCTGGGCTTTCCTCTCTACACCACTCGATCAGCCTCTCATGTTCGGCCGACCCGAAGCCACGCAAAGCCAAAGCCACCCGATGTATGGCTAATTTCAGCCGATATACAGCTGAAATCAGCCATACCGACCTGAAGTGAATAGCTGAACAGTGTTCGGCTCACTTCACTTCAGGTCGGTCATTCACTCGGCTCCCTACGGCAGCTTAGTGAATAGACCCCTTAGTCTTTTCGGTAGATCTCTACAAAACATAAATAATTGGGGGGACCTGAAGATAGGCTTGAGATACGATGATAAAAAACCTAGAAGCATTTTGATGCTTCTAAGCTCCATGGTACTCATCCCTCCAATGAATTTCAACATTTTTTGTATGCACTTTTGCCTTTTGTATTTATAAATATTAATTTCATAAATGTAACTTAAAGTCCATCTCCAGGCAAACCAAAAACACTATCTTTGCAGTGGGGCTACCCCCACAATGCAAAGGTTAAGTGCTCCTTGTTGTTTAGGGGACCGGAGTAAAGCACTTTTAATTATTTGATCCCTGCTCCCCCAATGGTCAGTGCTCACCTCTCTTCCCCTCCGATCCAGCTGGCGGAATGTTCCTCGGAATCCTCACCTCTAATGCTGGTCTCTGGAACCTACAAAAGAGGTGATGACGTTAGCAGTCCTTAGACCGCTGGAGCGAAGGGGAGGAGAGGCTGTGGGGAATGGATTGATAGTTCTGCTTTTGTTAGGTTTCTCTTAAGCTCAGTGTTATTGCTTGTTTCTACCTGTTGTTGATGGAGTGTCCCTGGCAATAGGGCACAAAGATACAATTATAGTGAATGAGTAATATTTATGTCTCCTTGGTCAATAACAAGGAAGTTGTGGAAGCTCTCCTGCCTCTTGGGCTTTAGCCAGGAGAGGAGGATGTGTTGCTGAAAGTTTACTGTCACCCCAGCCTGCTGCATGGGGAGGGTGTGTGATAGAGAGAGGCCCACGTCTAGTTTGCTGCTCTCCTGCTGGAGAGTATATTCAGGGTAGGAGGTACAGAAAGGTGATTGCCTGAGTTAGGGCACCAGGATGGAAACTTTGCCTGCTGAAAAGTGTTCAGAAGAGCTGGGTACAAGCTGTGGACATTGTAGGGAGTTCTGGTGGCTAAACCAGGGAGTGCATCTGCTGCCCTAAAGTAACTACTTGCAGTTTGAAAAGTGCAGAGTGCTGGTGTGGCCTAAGGACCCGTTCACACCATGCAACCTGGCTATGGAAAAATAATTTCCCTTTCCATCACAGAAACCGTACGACCATTAATATCACGGTGAGGCCATACAAAAGGAACCAAAAAGCTCACCTTTAAAGTACTGTGGGATACAGCACTAGCTTATTATAACAAAAGCTAAGCTCCTTACTTTCAGCACAAAAACAAGGAGCTCCATCTCTGCTTATGGGTGGACAGAATTATTCAAATCATAAACCTATGGCTTTACTTTAGAGGTGGCCTTTTTGGTTTCTATGAAAAAAAATGGATCTTATTTGTGTTTCGCTCGTCTGTACATCCTCAAATCATCTCTGCATTGGTGTGAACACTGTCCTTCCTTTTGGATGGTGTCTACTTTTGTCCTCCATGGCCCCTGTGTACTGTGTTGTAAAGTAGCCAATGCTCCAAGCTCGCTTCCATGATGGACTACACACAGGGAACATGGGGAACAAAAGTAGCCACCCTCCAGAAAGAGGGACAGTGTCAGCACCAATTCAGAGATTAATTGAGGATCTACAGCTGAGTAATACACAAATAAGATACATTTTTGTTAATAGTTAAGGTGCTTGAATGCATTTTTAAAATTCTACTCTTGAGTTTAGTGTCACTTTAAATGCTACTGCAGCACAAAAATAATAAGCTGTAAATCCAGCTCATTTACAGCCTGACAAGGATATGAAAACAGCCTTGCCACAGCCCTACTGAATTATGGTACTGATAGATCAGGTTTATTTGTTAACATCAGTTGTATATCAACCTCTAGGAACCTGCTACTTTTAAATGAAGCCTGCCACATAAAGATAATACATTTAAATACCATACCATGCTTTAGGCATGAAATACTATCTTTTCATTACATACAGATGAACACTAGAGGGAGCATTCAAAAAACTCCATGTAAAATTATACAGTTCAGGAAAAGTAATTTCAGATACATGTTAGAATAGTTTAAATAGTGTTAACAAAATAATTTTTTATGAGGGTGCAACTATTATTTATAAATGTCTCACTCTTATGTTCTTTATAATAGAGTCCCAACACCAGTCCAAACTCCTCTCCCCATTCTGTGCCGTGTGTGAGAGCAGTGATCTTTTATTAGTGATCTGATGTGCCCCCCACTGAGTCAGACCTACAGTTGTAAAATAAGCAGAGAGCTATTTTTTTGCTGAGACTTCAATTGGGCTTTTAACATCTGCAGAAAAGAACACAACTGGGGTCTCAGCCATCACATCATATTGCCTAAACTCAAGCGATAGCGCGGCTTACCTTGCATTTTATTTCAAACATCTACAGACTTTGAATGTTTCTCATGAGAGCCAATGTCATAAACAAACAAAAAAAAATCCAACATGCATACCTGGAAAATAAGAGTGAAAACTTTCCTTCTGCTGCCTGAGCCAACAGTTCCCCACAGAACTCAGTGGTTCCTCCCGCCAACCTCTATGTCTTTACAGGATAGAACAATGAAGATAAGCGGGAGAGCTATGGGGGACCAAGGAGAAGTACTTCTGGAAGTATCAGTTTTCCAGGAGACTTCAGCAGAGGATTTCTCGAGAGCCCGTTGGCGTTCTTGTGTTACTGTATTGGCTACAGAAAAAGGAAATTCTTCACCCTTTTCTTTTCCAGGTATGCCTTCTTGGAAATTTGGGTAATGACAGGGCCACTTTAAAAAAAAAAAAAGTTTATTGTAGCACACAGATACACATTGTCCCTTCATTGATGCTCTTTGTTCTGACATGTTTCACCCAATAATGGGCTTAGACATAGAACATAGATACTCTATGACTAAGACCATTATTGGGTCACACATATCAGAGTTAAGAGGATGCATGGAGGGATGATGTGTATCTGAGTGCTACACAGACTTTTTTTCTGTGAGTAATTGCTGATGTTGGAGCAAGACGAGCTTGGCCGATGTGCACCCGCCATTCTGTCTGGTGTTGCTGTAAAGGAGTGGTGATACTGGGTTATAGAATCCCTGACAATTACTATCTAAGGATTAATAAAGAAATCAGAAACAATTATGCGCGGTGCAATATGATATTATAGAGTTTATATGCTACTAAAAATTCCAGGATACATCACAGACTTCCAGGTTTTCTGCAAGTTATTGCACTTAAGTTGTATTCATCAATTTAACAGAATATGAAATAGAGGCACTGTATAATGTTCTGTCACTATACTGAAATATCTTTTTTACATTTATGTTTTAGTTTTGTAGCCAAAAAAAGGGAAGCAGTTACCATATCATGAAAACCAGCATAATCTTGAAAAAACGAATCTGAATTTCTGTTCCTAGACGTCTTTCGTTTTCTGTATAGATTCCTTGTCTTCCTTTTAATAATGTGGCAACTGACAACACACAATACAAGGTTAATATTAAATATGTATTCAGTGTGAACATATTGCACATTACTGTATGATAAAAGCTGAGAGGGGTAAATGACAATCTCAGAAAAAAATGAGTATAAAATATGACTACATTGGGAAGACCCATCCCAACAATAGATATAAAAAGTTAAGTAGATGGCATCCATGCATTTGATAAGGTTATGACTGAAGAAGGATAAATACTAGATCATTGGAAGAGTGGTGAGATTGGTTAAGGGAATGTATGAGGTCAGAAATACAGGTGAGGACTAATGCATAACAACTTAAATGTGATTATCAGGTTCATAGGAAACCAGCAAAAAACTGGAAAGGAGGAAAGCAAAATAGGAATGCAGAGAGGCATAGATATGACTTCCATCAGCCTTCATGACAAATAGCAGGGCTGAGAGTCTTGTAAGTGGAATACCAGATATGAGAATTTTGGCTTAGTCAAGAAAATAAATTATAATTGCATGGACTTTCAATTTAGTGGACTTTAGTGTATTTCTGGCATATTATGAAAATGGAATTGGCCAAATATATGTTCCAAATGCAAACAATGAAGAATAAGACTGAGTGTAGGGAAACCCTAGGGCAGCAAGCTTGTAGGGAAAGATGAATGAATGACTGCACTAATTACAGTTACAAAAATTGCAGGGAGACAGCTTTTGATGGTGGAGGGTGATGAGTTTCCTCTAGGTCAAGATTTAAGTACCTGTCAGACATCCATGCGGAAATGGCTGAGGGACAGTGTGAAAATGTTAAAATGCCATTCTGCGGAGATTGTTTGTTGTTTTTTTTTATTAAAGGGTACCCTGATGTGAATAAGCCCCCTGCCCGCACCCCCACAACCAACGCCCCAGGACTTGTGGGGAAGTGGCCCTGGTCCCCATCGGCAAGGGGACGAGGTGCTTTTCCAGGGGCGACCCTGGAAAAACACCCTCCCAGTACTGAGGGCATGTGGCTGGGTATGTGGCTGGGGGGGGCGCTCGCTCATCCACCCCCTTTCCTGCCTTGCCAGGCCTGTGCTCGGATCTAGGGTCTGGTTGGGAATTTTAGGGAGGACCCCTCATTTTACTCTCTCTCTCATACTTTGTGCTCTTACCTGCTGAGACAGTCCTTTTGAAAAGGATGGGATTTGCTACCATTACAAGCAGAAGAGGGGCGTAGGTAGTGAGGTAATGAGGAATGGCATGCTCCAAGCCTTCCTCACAGCTGGAAAACAAAATCAAACCACATTCTTTTCTCTATTACATTGCAATATTTAAAGAATCATATGCCTGATAACACTATAATGCACCTTTTATGGCAGGAAAGCCTAAAGTAGAACTCCAAGCAAAACTTTTTTTAAGTTTGGGTAGAGTAGGTAAGGGTTAGAACTTCTGTTAGGTTTCTTCTTCTTCTTATTATTATTATTACATAGTATTTATATAGCGCCAACAGTTTGTGCAGCGCTTTACAATATAAGGAAGACATTACAGTTACAGTACAAATCAAGACAAGATGGTAAGGAGGGCCCTGCCCCTGAGGGCTTACAATCTGAAAGAGGAGAGGCCAGGACACCCCCCTGATGACGTGCGGGCTGCCTGGGTCGCTATGGGTTCGAACACACCGCTGTTCAGATCACCGTGATCTGTGCAGCGCTGCGTTCTTCTCCATTGCCGCTGCTGAGTCAATGAGAGTCAGCAGCTGCGGTGGAGGAGGCTGGATGTGGCGGGGAGGAGGAGGCGGGGCTGCTGACAGAGGGGGAGGCGGGCCCGGCGACGGAGGACGGATGGAAGAGTATATTTAAATAAACGTTTTTGTGCCCGGAGTTCAGCTTCAATGAAAACCCTCTTAAAGCCTAACTCCTGGAATTCCCAATGAAAATATCTCCCCTCTCAGTCAAATATTTCTAGGGGATGGGTTAAGATGCAGTAATTCTTACCTTAATCCAAGGTTTCTAGCTAGTTCTGGATCTGATGACAGGTCCCCCGAAGTTGCCCTTCTCACTGGTCTTTGACCGGTCTTGCCATTGCCTCCTCGCTGATGACATCACATCACGTGATGATGTAGGTTTGCTCACCTACATTTTAGTGCTGGAGAACGGAGGAATGGAATGCTGGCTGTTGGGAGGTCCTGGATTAAGGCTAGTTATACTCTACTATCTTGTACCCTAGAAAAAACGAGCATTAAATGCTTTATCATCAAAGGAGTGAGGGACATTTTAATAATTTAGTGAGAATGTCTAGAGTTCGAATTAAGCCTTTTTTCTTCCTCATCCCTGCATAAGGTGGAAAAATGGGGGAATAGCATCACTAATCCCATAGTTCTCCCTGTTGGCGTATATTGAGACCTGTTCCAAGAAACGCAGATCTCAAAATACCTACATGGTTAGTGGCCAAGAAATATAGAAACCTCCAGCATCCTGGACCTATTTTCATGTGTGCCATCGGGTAGACAAGCCTGTATGGGGTGAAATCTCACCAGGTTGCAAGATCAGCTTGTAGAACATAGAAGATTGTACTGTCTTTGCAACAAGTTTGGCACTATAGAATCAATAAAGTAAAAGCAGACTTATATATTGCAAACAGGAGTTATAGAACTATTTACCAAATCATGTGTGTTTCATCCCCACACAGCTACCTCCTCATGTATCACTTGCCCCTCCCTTTTAAATTGAAAGCCCTCATGGGCAGGGTCCTCCTTACCATCTTGTCTTGAATTGTATTGTGATTGTAATGTCTTCCTTATATTGTAAAGCGCTGTGCAAACTGTTGGCGCTATATAAATCCTGTATAATAATAATGTGTGTGGCTGCTATATCCAGCTAACCACAAAATTGCCATATTACGCAGAATAGGCTGGTATATATTTGGCGCCTTGGTGTGCACAGGTATCTAGCAACATGCAAAGTGTGAAGTCCCAGGTGCACTGTTTAACATTATACGTGAGTTTACCAGTTCACTGTGTTTTTATGTAGGTCCTCAGCTCCGGGCAGTTCTGTTGGAAAGCAAATCATTTCCAGGCTCAACCTTTGTGGCTCTGATCCTCTCGGTCCGTTGCCATGCTCAGAATAGTGACTGCTGCAATTCCATATGCTTTGAGCCAATTTACATCATCCATACCTCCCAACTGTCACTAATTTGGAGGGAATGTCCTTCATTTGCAACCAAATCCCTCTGCCCCTCTTTCCTACTCAGTTGTCCCTTGAAAGGGTTCTATATAACTACCAAAAGTGTTATTCTACACTAAACCCTTTATCTTTCCTTATTATCATGTTTGCTATTTTAAAAAGCCAGTATAAAGGAAAAGTAATGGTAAAATAGTGGGTCTAACCAAACATTTTGGGCATACACATGTTTAATTGTTCGCATGACTGGGATTGTGGCAGGATTCTGTCCATTGCCCAAATATATTGTGCTGGAAGTTGTCCCTCTTTCTCATGTCATAACATATGCATGATCCCTGCTGATTGGTTGCTACTGGCAAATGAAAGTTCACATGGAAGCTAGAAAGTAATGGAAAGAATTGTGGTGTGGTCTGCTGACAAATACAGTAAGCACAAGGAGGCAGACTGGTACAAAAAAAATAGAAAACTTCACTTTCAGTGAATTTGTCCAATCTGGTGTAAATCCTGGTTCAGGCGAACTGTTTTGCTCATAACAGGTTGACATATAAACAGCCCAATCCTGAATAAATACTACTGAAAAACACATGCAAAATATAAATACTTACTTAGACACTGAAGGGTAATAGAGCATAGCAACACCTTCTATACAAAGCAGAACTGCCAGCCCCCAAGTCATCATGTGATAAAGGACAATTGTGCTGCAATGCAAGCATAGAATTAAAACATTTTATTTCAATGCAAATTATTATTTCACATTTTTTTTACTCATACTCATTTTAAAATTCCCTGATAGTTAATAGATTTTTTTAAATTCACATTATCTGAGCAGAGATTACATATTCTGCCATGTTTCTTCTAAACCTTGAATGCTTACTTACCTGTCATAAGAGAAATATGTAGGCTACCACTGCTGACCTTTCCTTGAGAATGTAGATCACTTGGCTGCCATGCTGATATGTTGGCTAACTCCATTACTTAAAAGTGTTGAAGCCCAGCAACTAGCATTTTTAGAAGGCCAGCAACAAGATTTTCCTCATAGCAGGTTTACTTTAAACAAAAGTAGTAAGATGGCTATGAGGGGTGTAATTGTTGATCTCCTTCAAAGTATACTAGATGTCTGTCTGTCTCCGGCATCAATACTTTCTGAATGACTGATCTGCGTCCTAATTCCAGGTCAAAGCCTCAGCAAGTTCTGAAGCCACTAGATCAGTATTTATACCATCGAAAAAGAATCACCAGAGCCATTCTTAGACACTCTGGTCTATTAACTGATACCCTGATGCACAACAAAACATTGATGTATTTTTTCATTAATTTTCAGGTGCATTATGATACATTTTTGAAGGTCTTCCTTTAACCGATTTCTATGGGAAATGCAGCATGCAGAACATTTTCTCAATGCTAAACAGCACTTTGGTGAGAATAAGTCTGCTTGGAAATACTATAATCTAATTCCTGTGCATTTTAGCAATGCTACAAAATATTATAGCGATGTTTCCAGCAATAATGATCCCCATAGTTCTCGAAATATAAAAATGTCAATGAGTTTTGGTTCTCTTAGTTACTATATCAACTCAGAACATAAAAGACTATGTTGTGATACTGACCTTTCTATATAGTCTTCTATTCTAACTCATGTGAATTGCAGATGAGCTTTTCTACTGCCTGTAGCTATTCAAAGATATCTCTGTAGCATGTGAATGAAAGCATGACCTCTCAAATGAAATATTGCCATGCCGCAAAAGTATATAAAACTGCACTAAGGAAATGGGAGGACATGTTTTCACTATTTATTGCAGAAACCTACATTACAAAGCAAGATAGAATTTAAATTACTAAGCTTGTTCGCTATATAGTGGTGTGGCACCCCAACACACCTTCTCAGACACTTGCATTGCAGCGCAATGCATGACAACGCAATGTCCTCTGAAAATGCTGCATGCATGATTTTTGGTCCATTGTGGTCTCTTAGGCAGCTCATTTAATAGGTCTCTCAACTTTCTAATGTAAATTGTATTAGATTAAATAAAAAAAGCTCAGGAATAACATCCCCTCTCCCTTCCCACGGCTGCTTCAGCAGTTGCAGTGAAAAGTTGTTGTTTTTTGCTTTTAAAAGAAAATTGAAACTATGTGAGTAATAGTTTGCTCCAACCCATGTCACTTTTCCTTGACAGCTTGGTTTGAATGTAAATATAGAGTATATACATACACAATTCTTTTATGATAATTGGCTTTTAAAGTAAACCTGGTAAAGGTAATAAACAAACCGTACCAGCGTAACCCAAGTACATAGCCTGCGTGTGCCTTCAGATATCTTCTGGAGAACTCAAATGCCATGCAATTGAGAACATACTCATATGGGTACTGCAGTTCTCGAGAACTGACTTTGTGTTGACATTTGCATATTAGAGCGTCTCTAGCTTTTCAAAAAAGTTTCTAAGGGTGATTTAGACACCTGTAGTGTTCCAAAAAACATGGAAGGGATTATTTACCCTATGACATGCGGTACAGTAACACATGTTACCACATATTTTATGCAGGAGTAAATGACATGTTTCTATACATATTACCTGCATTGCAGACATTGAACATTGAGGGCAGGTAATAAAAGGTCTGGGGACACTGTGCAGAGCTCTCTTCCCCTTAGGGGCCTCGCCCTAGGAGGTCTGTGGAGATGTAGGAAACTGGCCTGGGCCTCAGCACATGGCAGGTGCTGAGGGGCCTAGAGGCCTAGGATACACTGATACTTTGCTGGGCCCATACACGTGGCAGGTGATGGGTGCCTTGTTCTAAGAAGATACTACCACTAAAGTGGAGTGCTCCTTGGTAGTTGCAGATGCTGAGGGCACAGAGATTCCAGATCCTGTTGCTAAGGAAAATACCTGATGGGAGCTGGGTTGGAAGGAGAGTCTGCTTGTTGAGGGGTACCGCAGAGGAGCTGGTGCGAGCGTCCGTCTGGGACCCACAAGGGAGATCCCTCACCCTATTCCAGGTATCTGTTCACAGTATTACTACTACTATTGGTCCCTGGGACCAGATCACAGTGATTTCAGCCTTAGCTGTTGCTAAGGGAGAAAGCTGTCCTCCCAAGTATTTCCAAGGGCATCCTACAGACCCTAAACCCTCTCTCTCCTATTGAACTTGCAAATAAATACCCCAAAAAGAACCCTAAGACTCGAGCCATTCTGTCCATGAGTGTCGGTGTGCTGTTGCTGATCAAAGGGGACCGGTAGCCGGAACCAACAGGTAGGAGAACCCTATATCATACTCAGCGGCTCCTTCGGGGGTGAGCGCTACACCAGCAAGAGTGGGTTCAAGACTGCAAAGATGGTGTTGGCTATCACCAGGTAGAAAAATGTCTGCCTTTTCAACTCACCATAAAAATTAAAAAAAAAGGTTCTTTGCACAAGTAGACAATCTTGTTTTCTCAAGTCTGTCTTGTTACACAACGGCAATGTACACCTTCTAATACCTGTCGCCTATGCTGCAAACTTGAAGTAAACATACAAAAACATGAAACTGTTATTGAAGCACATCCAGTGCACCAAGTACAAGTGGAATATCTGTGGAGATCTAAAAGTAGTGGCCCCGCTTCTTGAATGTAGCTTGGATATACTAAGTACTGTTTCATCTGTGAATGGGACAGCCGTGCAAAAAAGTTATATTACATTAAAAAGGAATGTCCACTCTGAAAAAATGTGGCACTTATTACAGCATACAAGACCATGATGTGCAGCATGTTCTTGATGATTTAATTCCTGCAGTCACACTTGGCCTTTTTTCCCGAAAATCTAGGTGCAGTCAGTGACGGGCATAGTGAATGGTTTCACCAAGACGTGGCCACAATGGAAAAACGATATCAGGGCAACTGGAGTTCCCCAATGCTATTTGTTAAGATTCCTATGTAATACAGTCATTATGGAATTATGTTTTTGTTCAGCTTGAAGGGGTATGTCCTAATCACTAAAGGTTTTTCAGGAAGCTAAACTTTTGAAAAGATTTGTTGTCCAATGTTATTAATGAATGAATTGTTTTTACAGTGAAAGTGAATGTAATGTATTTTCCTACAGATGTCTGGCATCACTCATAGATACATTAAACATCATACATTCTCAGTTACTTTAATTTTAAACCTTCAGATACATCAGGAGTTAAGATATTCCATCTGCTATGAAGCACTAAAAATACACTTTGTGCAAGAAAAACTTTTTGTACTTTTCATTGAAAGTTACATAATGATTTTGTGGAATTCCATGAAATTAGGAAATGATGGGAAAATTATACTTGATGTTATCTGAACACTTAATCCACATACCATTATTTTTCGGTACATGGAACGTATTAATAAAATACTCTTGTAGATTCCAATAGTGTATTTTTTTTCAATGTTTTAATGTGACGCACATGAATTTCAAACAGATGTTAGACGCTCATTAAGAGATAAAAGTACTAGTCTCTATATAAGAGTACAGAAAAAGTATTTGAAATGGTTATTCCACTTAAAATGAAAAAAAAGAAGAAAAAAACACCCCAGGATGTTAAAGAATAAGGCCAAGTTGTTGAAAAAAAAAGGTATATTGACCTAAGCTTTAATAAAATCCATATTCAATTGTAAAGAATCCAAAAGAGAAATTTCACTTATAGATGGATTGTGGCAAACAGAAACATCGTATGGCTTCTACTTTTTGGGGAATCGATGGGGAGATCTTCCTACCAGAGTTCTTCCTGTCCACCTTCAAAATTTAGAGTGGTCCTGCTCACCTTGGAATGGTGCTACCAATCCTCTTACCTTCTCATTTATATAAAATCATCTACCCACTAGATGTTATTTAATTGATATAAAATCCATTAAATTGTAACAAGGAGAATAGGGACCCATTATAATGGCCACAGCAGGTATACAATCTCTGTTCCCCCTACGAGGGCAGGAAAAGAAAAACCTGACAAAAATTGTAGTTCTATCCAAAACTAAAATTAAAGGTGTAATGCCCCCCTGACTTTCCCTTCAGATACTGGTGTATAGGAGCATGTGACTCACTGCCCTTTCATGTGGTAGCACTGGTGCTTTGTGATTGGCCCAGTACTGTCACAAGGGGGCAGAAAGACAGTTAGCACTGTGTAAACTCTAACCAGAAATGTTACTAGAGCTTACACAGGGCTTTGTTCTTCACACCGGGTGGATGAATAGAGTGTCAGGGGAGTGAAGTTCAAGGACACATAGCAGGTACCCTTTCAGTTGTATATACTTACATAGTTACATAGTATTTGAGGTTGAATAAAGACATTAGTCCATCAAGTCCAACCTATTAGGATCTCATTCTAGGAGTACCCGTACCCCTGTATATTACGGTCCCTTAAGAAATCGTCCAAAAGTTTCTTGAACAATTCCACATTATTTGCTGAAATCACCGCCTGTGGCAGTGAGTTCCAGACCCTAACTGATCTTACTGTGAAGAACCCCCTTCGCACCTTGTGCTGGAATTTTTTTTCCACCAATTTTAGGTTATGGCCTCTAGTTTTTGTAACGGAGTTAATTTTAAACAGTTTATCGCTAATGTTGCTACCACCATTAAACATTTTGTACATGGAAATCATATCCCCCCTTAATCTCCTCACCTC
>NW_017307411.1:170362-213104 GCF_000935625.1 Nanorana parkeri | reverse complement strand
GCATTATTAGTGACAATTAGATCTAAGATGGCATTTTTTCTGGTAGGAGTCTCCACCATCTGGTCCATGAAGTTGTCGCGCAACATGTTTAGAAATCGCCCCGCCTTTGCCGAACCCGAAGTTCCATTGGCCCAATTTATGTCTGGGTAATTGAAGTCACCCATCACGACTACATTGCCCTCTCTCCCAGCTATTCCTATCTGTGAGTGAAGATTGACTTCTCCCTCTTCCCCTATATTTGGAGGTTTATAGCAAATACCCACGAGAAGTTTACGGCTAGCGTCCGTCATATCTAGCTCCAGCCATAGAGTTTCCACGTCTTCCCCATTATTTGACGTGATATCGTCCCTTATATGCACATATAGATTATTTTTTACGTAAATGCAAATACTCTTCTTTCTTTTACACTCCCTCTGCCTATTCATCTGCTGGGAGCAGGAGAAGTATTCTACATAAGCTACAAGTCATCTGGTAAAGGTTATGTTTGCTTTATAAAAGTTGCTTTTAAAATGTTTTCATCTTCATGGCACAGTACATGGAGCATGCTAACGAACCTTATTCCTGCTGATCTTTTAACCACTAGGTAGGCATCCACTGCATAGCAGAACAACCACCAGAAGCTTGCACTGTAGAAGAGCTGTATCCACATCTACAGGAAAACAGATGGTCTTGTTACCAATATAACACATTTTCTGGCAAGTGCAATACATCGAAAACTTTTAATATTAATTTTCTAAATAATGTCTAAAAGTTAATATTGTAAGCAAACCTAAAAGTGATTGCCCCACCTCATGTTTATAAGGGGTGTCTGCTCTCCCTTTGTTTTGTTCATCATCTCCTACAGTTCTTCCAAAATTAACTACCCCCCCCCATCCCCCACCCCGGCAACAAATTATGGTTGTATTTTACAGATGAAAGATCTTACCATACACTGTACTTGTATAGTTTGACCTATTGAAGAGGTAAGGGGAACAGTTGAAAGATATTCCAGCCCTGTTTACTTTGTGGGAAAACGTTCCCGACGGGTTAAAGCTTTTCCTAAGAAGGGTCAGCCCCTTGGATCCATGGTGTATGCTGTACCTGGGGCCTCTTCAAGTTTGAGATTATGCCCCAACTCTTCCGATGCTAAATCCTGTCCTTTGCTGTTTTCTTGTTAAATGCCACTGCCTCTACTGTCCCCTAAGGCCCTGCTTTTCAATGCAAGCATTTGCGCGATATCGCGCGATTTGCGAATCGCCAACTGTGAGGCCCCATTCACACGGCGCGATTCGCAAATCACGCGTTTGCCACACGATTTGCATTTTGCGCGATATCGTGCGATTTGTCACGCGATATCGCGCAAATGCTTGCATTGAAAAGCATTGAATCGCGGCAAAATCCGCTACAAAAAGGGTCCTGCTGTAGCGACGAACGACCCGCGACAGCAGGACCCTTTGCCCCATTGCCAAGGAGAGCGATATCGCGCTGTAAATAGCCGCGACATCGTGGGAATTACCGCGCGATAAATCGCTCAGTGTGAACGGGGCCTGAATGGGGCCTAAGGCTGTGTATGTAAAATGGAAATTAATGGGGCTATAATTTTAGGTTATACTGTATATCTGCTATAAATAGTTCTGTATGCATGGTTGTACACTAGTGCATGAAGGAAACATTTTTCCTCACTTAGGTATCCGTTCTTGTTTATTTAAACCTGGGCCACCATCAGTAGGGCACAGCTAGAACTAATGAAAGGGGCCCAGGGGCCTGGGCTCTAACCAAGCATTTTTTGCTATAAATTCATATGTACAGACACAATGGTACAGTCCCAGCCTCCACCCCTGCCCTGTACAATTGGTACCTTCCTGTCTACGTGCAGGAAGGGTTTTATTTTCCTTTTCAGGGGGTGGAGCTTTCTTGTAGTGGGCTGAAGCACAGAACACGGAAAGAGGGGAGCTCAGCTGCTGGAGTGGAAAGGTAAGTATTTTAAAGCAGCTGCAGATGTCTGGGGTGGGGTGCCCGTGGGGAGAGCAACGCTGGGTGGGGGGAGGAGGGACTATGTGCAGAGACACACACTGTGGAAACTCTTTAGATTAAAAAAGACAGCAGCTGGTGCCCAAGGCTGAATAGGAGCCCAACGTTGGGGTGGGGTCTTTGCCAGCGTCGGGCCCCATTCAGCCTTGGGCACCGGCTGCTGTCCTCTGCAAAGGCTCCCCCCCACCCCAGCGTCGGCCCCCTATTTAGCCATGGGCACCGGCTGCTGTCCTCTGCAAAGGCTCCCCCCACCCCAGCATTGGGCCTCTATTCAGCCTTGGGCACCGGCTGCAGTCCTTTTTAATTTAAAAAATAAAGAACCACAATGTCTCTGCCATTGTTCATGCATCTGATCACATTGTATGACCAATGGCAGAGACACTGGGTGGATCTTTACTTTTTAAATTAAAGAGGACAGCAGCCAGTGCCCAAGGCTGAATAGGGGCCCGACACAGGGGTGGAGGGGAAGCATTTGCAGAGGACAGCAGCCATGCACAACACTGAACAGGGGCCGAACACTGGGGTGGGGGAGTTGGCAGAGGAGAGGAAGCAAGCAGGTACAGACTTACAGCCAGTGTTGCTGAACTGGGGCAGAATGAGGAGGGGGAGCTCAGAGGGCAGGGGGAGGCATTAGGTCGGACTATTAAAATGTTGATTTGTAGTCCTCCATAGCTTGTGGCATTATGCATTGTTGTATACTGTATATAGGGGTACGCACACCCTAATCACCCTGAGCGCAACACCACAACTGCAGGTGCAATGGGCAGACTGACTGTGCGGGCCTTTGGGTAGTGCATGCGGTCAGGGGAGGGCCCAAGTTTCTTTCGCTCTCCCTCTGCCTCTGTGTGTCCTGGCAGCGGTTCCTCCTCTACAGTGTCACTGAAGTCCTGAGCTTTCCTGAAAGGTGCCACTCTTAGGTCTGCTGTGTATTTGGGAAGGGGGAGAATGCTGTGTTATGTCAGAACTGTCAGTGTCACCTGTGCATTGTCACCCCAGCAGAGTCAGTGTGACCTGTGCCGTGTCACCCCAGCAGAGTCAGTTTGACCTGTGCGTTGTCACCCCAGCAGAGTCAGTGTGACCTGTGCATTATCACCCCAGCAGAGTCAGTGTCAACTGTGCATTGTCACCCCATCAGAGTCAATGTTAACTGTGTATTGTCACCCCAGCAAAGTCTGTGCGGTCATATAACATATTTCATATAATAAGTTGCAATAACGTTAAAATAAAAGCCAGTGAACAGGCCTGTGCAGTGTTGGTAGAGGGGCAGGGGACCCATGTCTAAAGCTCTGTAATGGGCCCATTCCATGCATGTGCATTTACATGTGCACAATTTTTCAGTTGTTTCTATCAAACCCTGTAAAACCCAAAGCTCAGAATGGAAGGAACCATGCACTATATATTATAAATTTTTATTATATAAACAACCAGCTATAGAAAACTAATAAAACTGAACATAATCAAACAAAATCAAATATCTGCATCTTGAGCCCAACAATTCCTAAGGAATAAATGTATTCAACTTACCGCACTTCCAACACAAAAAGCAACGTGTAAAACACTGGTACTGTTCATTTCTGATATATTGGCAACAAATGATGGAGAAGATACCCATACTGTTGACCGAAGTATAATACCTGGAATAAAAATGACATGCTAAACTCAAGGCAAATTACAGTGATATTGTGGTGTGTTGAAGAAAAAGGGGTCAGTGTTTTTGCAGTGTACATGAATGGTCACAGGTACCACAATGAGTGTTGAAACCTCAAACACCTAGTCACCTGCAGGTGTTAAACATCATAAAAATTAGTAGTACAAAACAATGCCTGAGATCTTCCTCTCACAGAGCTGATCTATCAAGTTTAATCTAGAGCAGCGTTTCTCAACCTTTTTTTAGTCATGCCACCCTCTAAAGGTGGCCATACACTTTACAACCCTCGCAAGACTTTTGTCTAGCGAGGGTTGTAAAGTACTTAAAAAAACGTTCGATCTGCCCATCTTGGACAGGCAGATCGTACTTGCGATCATCGCAAGCCCGCCCCCCTGAGGGGCGGACTTCTGATGACTGCAATGAGGGGCGGGCTTCCGATGACTGAAAACGGGCAGTGTGCACGTGCGTACACCGGCCCGTTCGGCAGTTGTCGAACAAGCAGGCCACTAACTAATCGTACGATTCCCGGCGGGTTTTCCAGCCTGCTTGTTCGACGGAAGACGTGTGACCGTACAGTAGAAAAGGTTGCACGCCTTCCATACACTGCATGATTATTGTACGATCGTGCAGTGTATGGGCACCTTAAAGGTATGCAATATCATTTTTAAAAATCAGCTATCTGTGTAGTACAAAACAATGGCTGAGCTCTTTCTCTCACACAGCTGATCAATCAAGTTTAATATAGAGCAGAGTTTCGCAACCTTTTTTTAGTCACGGCACCCTTTAAAAGTATGCAAAATCGCGCAGCACCCCAGTCATAGATTTTAGGGGAACCCCATGCTAAAACACATAAAAGTGGGTTTCCCCCTTCACATCGAAGTACCCTGGTTGAGAAAGGCTGGGTAGGAAATATGCATCCTTTCCTGCATAAATAAGTGTTAGGAGGCACGCAGAGTAAAAGTATTTTTTTAATTAAAGGACAACCTTAATAGTTTGGGGTCAATTTTGTTTTAGGCTTTTTTAAGTGTATGTGTTTTTACACAGTTGTTTTGTAGCTGTTTTACGAAAAAATAATAATATTTGGCAAAGGATTACAGATCAGTTAGCTTAAGAAAATAGGACAGCAGTAGCTGCTTGCTTTTTATTTCAGTTGAAATGTGGGACTGAGCTGTGTGTGTGTACTAAACATGCTTTACAGCAAAGTAAAAACCAGGAAATCATGAAAGGGATCCTAAAGCTCCGTCTGTAGGCTAAAAGGAAGATTGCTAAATATTAGCATGAAATATTTAATTTTTACCTGATTAAATGGTGTGTGTGTGTGTGTGTGTGTGTGTGTGTGTGTGTATTAATTAATTTACTTCGAAGAACATCAGAAAAACTCCAGGCAAAATTGAAATGCATGTATATGGACTAGATTTACATATTAAAAACAATGAATTATAGCAGAGAATTAAGTTCTCTGTTGTCTACTGATTGTATCCAGAAATATATTCAATACTTCATTTTGTCAAAAAACATTTAAATCCACATGAGCATCCAATTTGTTTTCTATAAAATACCCTCTATGACATCAGGAGTAAACTCTTTTCCAATAAATATTGTCTATCCTAGGGTTATTCGTAGAACAAGCACATGCCTTAGTTCATATGGGAACAGATTGCGCATACATCTTCCTTGTTTATTCCTCATTCATAGGAGGTATAGTTTAATTTTTTTTTTCTAAACCACTTGCCAACCTGCCAGAGTATTAGCTCATACAGTTACTCCTGCATTGATTGCAACTAGAGATGATGTGCTGTCTGAAATTATCAAAATGTACCATTGTACATGCCAAAGTATCTGTAGTTCTATCTAGCCTCATCACACAGCCAGAAAGGCATCACCTCTTTGAATAACACCACAAGGACACCAACTGGAGTTTTATTGTCCATAGCAGACTTTTTATTAACAAAACGTAAATAACAGATAAAACAACAACCACAAATGGGGTCCAAAGTCCTTTTAGGCACTTTAAAGTGACACTAAACTCGGGAGTTAAATCTTAAAAATGCATTCAATTACCCCAACTCTAAAAATGTATCTTAAGGTGCCCATACACCTTACGACCATCGCAAGGAAATCCCGCGATCGTAGGATAATCGCAAAGTGTATGGAAGGCGTGCAACCGTTTTTACTGTACGGTCACACGTATTTTGTCTAAGGAGCATGTTCGAAAACCAGCCGAATATCTTACGATTTTCGGCTGGTTTGTGGCATGCTCGGGAGACAAATGCCAAACGGGCCGGTGTGCGCACGCGCACACTGCCCATTCAGCATTGCGGTCATCGGAAGCCCGCCCCTCAGCGGGGCGTGCTCGTGATGATCGCAAGTACGATTTGCCTGTCCAAGATGGGCAGATCGTACGTTTTTTAAATTACTTTACAACCATCGCAAGACTAAGGTCTTGCGATGGTTGTAAAGTGTATGGCCACCTTTAGGGTGTCCACATCTATCCATAACCAGAGCCCATATATCTCCATAATTAAAGATCAGATGGGTTAGGTGATGAATGTGACTGCAGCAAGCAGCCAGGCCTAGGTGATGCATCATGAAGAAGAACATGAAAGCCCCTCTTAGGTAGCCATTGCCACCACTGTTTCTTCTTTCACCAACCTTAAAATATGAGCCATGGGCATGAAAGAGGATCCTGCCACTTTCTGAAAATCCTGAAAATTAGGTTTGAGGCTAGGTTCACACCAGATGCAGTGTGTTCCAGCCCGATTCTGGCCAGAACGCACTGCATCGCATTGCTGCCGCGGGGCAGGAGGGGGCGTGGTTATGGTGCCATTCTATGGTGCTAATGGACGATCGCATTGAGACCGGAGGGCGTGGCTATGGTGCCATTCAATGGTGCGCCACGCCCCTTCCTGCCCTGCAAAAAAGTGAGGCGGCAGCAATACGATGCAGTGCGTTCTGGCCAGAATCAGGCCGGAAAGCACTGCATCTGCTGTGAACCTAGCCAAAGTTTTTCTGTGTAGCACCTGTTCCAGATGGTGCTATTTTGCTCCCTCTGATGGCAGGATGAGGTGTGGCATTTTCCTATTGTAGCATTGACCCAAAATAGTGGACAGCCAGTAATGTTCCCTCTCCTTGATGGCCTCAATTCTGGGGGTTCTTGCGCAGGCACTGCAGCATGAATTCACCACAAATTCCCTATGGCAGAGGGACTCTGAGTTCTTCATGACTCTAAGTGTAACAGTGTCCTCAATCATCTCACCTCACTCATGTACAACTCCTGGTATTTGGGAGAAGTGAAACGTACCCCTGGAAGCATACCCATTTTCTCCTCCTTTACCTCATTTGATACGCTGCAGGCAGAGGCTGCAAACCACTATGGTGCTGTCTGCAGTACATGTGTGAGAATAGCCCTGCTAAGCGGAGCTGGAGAGTCCAATGTCTTCCACCCATGAAGCGATTCTCTCCATTCCCTTGCAAGCTACCCCTGAATGACATCCTGCTTCACTGATCAATCCGTGATATCTAGGTATGGTCTGCCACCTCATCATCCCCACCCTCCTCATCGCTACTTTAGCCTGTGGATGCACAACCTTCTCCCACCATAATGGCTGCATGTGGAAAACCTCTGTCTCTCCTTCCAGGGCTCCCAGGCAGTGGCGTAACAACCGTGGAAACAAGGGACTGGCACACAAAACAAGGTAGCCTTTACAACGAATGTTATATCTATTCACTGTGAATACAACAGTTGGTACACACTTCAATGCAGATCACAGTAATGGAGCACTGAACAGCACAGTGAATACAGGGGGAACACTCCACTTTCTCTAGGCCACTACACTGCAATTCACTATAATGTAGCAGTGGCAGTATGCAGGACTGTATACTGGAGGTAGCACAGTACAGTAGTCACTATCCCTCCCTAAAATGTCAGCTGTCCCTATCTACTCCCACTCCAACACACACTGACAAAAGGTTGTTAGGAGAGCTGACGTATATAGGTAGGGGGCTGGCCGTTTTCCAAAGCTCTATTATCGACCACACCATGCCACTTGACCACAGTTTACTTGGGGAACACACCCATTAGTTTGCAGATCAGTTTGCATCGCTGCAAACTTGAAACTCATCCCTTATGAGTACTATCATTCATGAAAATAGCTAGAAATGTGCAATTCATTAAAAAAGGAACAAATACTAAATTTGTATTGATCATCTGCTCTGAATTCTTGTCTTATACACTTAATCCACATATAACTAGTTTAGTCTTCCACTAGTAACTCTTCATTATAGAGCAGGCAGGCAGAACTTGTTTCACACATAATGGAGTTAAACTGTTCCCTGGGGCTGGATTAGTAAACTTGCCTAATTGATGTGTTAACCTTAATCATCCTCTCAGCATCTAACCATCAATGTCCACAGATGTTTGAATGCATTACACTTAAATACTGAATGGAAGGTCTTTACAGTTCATTTTATAAGGTTATTTGTTCATTTGCTGGGTTGAAGAACTATCAATCAATTATCTAAGGCAATCTACAATGGAAGAACTGTATGTACATGCAGGCCATACATGTGACTCAAGGAAATGTCCTACATGTGACACTGTCCAAAAACTCTCAAAGCACTACAAAGACAAAACCTTTTAACCATTTTGGTCACATGGTCTTCCAGATAGTTTGTAGACTAACCTAAAGAAAGATATTTTAAACATATACAGAAGACTTCCCCTGACTTTCCTTCCCGATCACCTGTTTCACCTGTTCAGGTAGGATGGAAAATCTAGTTGCACAAAAAAAAGCATACTTACAAATATGGTGTAATTGTGTGAGTTATTGTGTGAATGAGAAGTTCATACAGATTTAGTCATAGTGTTTGCAATTGGACAGTCTAAATAACTTCCAGCATGACCAGTATTGACAATATACTTTAACATGTGCAAGTAATGCGATTAAGGCTAGGCACACACCTTACAACCATCGCAAGACTTTTGTCTTGCGATGGTTGTAAGGTACTAAAAAAAACGTACGATCTGCCTATCTTGCATAGGCAGATCGTACTTGCGATGATCGCAAGCCACGCCCCCTGAGGGGCGGGCTTCCGATGACCGCAATGCCGAACGGGCAGTGTGCGCTTGAGCGTACGGCTTTTATCGTACGAACATGCCACAAACCCGCCGAACATCGTACGATGCTCGGCGGGTTTTCGAACATGTCCGTAAGTTAAAAGTCGTGCAACCTTACAGTAGTAGAGGTCGCACGGCTTCCACACACCTTACGATAATCGTACGATCGCGGGATTTCCCGCGATTATCGTACGATTATCGTAAGGTGTGTGGGGACCTTAATTCAAACATAATGTACTGTACAAATGCCAATTTAGAGTGCATGGGTCAGTCAAATTTACCAAGATGCTGGAAATACATAACAAATGCCAATTTAGAGTATATGGGCCAGTCAAATTTACCAAGATGCTGGAAATACATGACAAATGTCCATAAAAAAAAAAAATGAAATTCACTGAATACACCCCAGACACAATGTTGCAACGATTTAACTAAATATTCCATTACTACCTATAAAATATAAACCGTCTGTCCCAGATAAAACGTTCTAGTGAATCAGATAGGTGTTCTATTGCAGTAATAATTTAAATTACCTAAGGGTTTCAAAGGGCAAAATATCCAGTAAGCTGGAAGATGTCTACTATTGGTGCTTGAGCAGAACTCAAATCTCCATTAGATCTTCCCATGTAAGGCCCACATCATAGAGATCTTATTACTGTCAATGATATTTGGTAACTAAAGTAAATACATTATTACCCTTGCTGTTGTTTTAATACCAGACACAAGTTAGAATTAGTTTTATGCAAAGTGTTATATGTCATATATAAATACAAAACATGCATGCAAATATTAACACATACAATATTTAGATTGTCTTACCTAAACAGCCAAGCAGATCACATACTATGACTAAGAGGAGGATCTTTGAAGAAGAAGGTTTAGGCAAGGTTGATCTGCTTTGTTTCCTGAATCCTTGTTTTACTTTAGGCAGCATTTGCACAATGGTTAACAAGAGACTAAACAGCCCACTACCAATGCACAGAGAGCTAAATATATTAGGTTCATAATCCAGAACGAGTTGGGTGGCAGGATCCCTGTTGGGACAGCAGAAAGTCTCCAGCCGTGGGGAAGCCATGGCCCGGCTAGAAAAGCAAGTCAACTATACAAAAGTCAGGGGAGGAAAGAAGCTAATGAAATTTACTCTGACTTGTAGGCTTCATTCTTCAGAACTGTTCATCACGAGTTTTTACGCAGATCATGTGCTTTAAAATCCCTGCAGCTATGTCTCTGCCCTCATTCATTGAAATCTCAGGAGCCCTTGCCAGCATGGGTTATAGTAGGCATACTTCACACATTTTAAGCACAACTCTTTGTCGAGAAAAGCTGCAATATAGTGCGGTGTGAGAGCATCACCTGTAAAGTATCACCTACATTTTAGATATATTCTTGCAGAAATGGTAACATTACTTCACATGCCTTTGCTGCAGCAGATGGATTACATTAGCATTCTGCTAAATATAGTTGAGAAAATCTCGTTCCACTGCTTTCCTGTTTGAACTTGTTGACACCAGCACTTTAACCGTCTGTATTTTATCACTGTCCAACACACAGTATTACCTGAAGACACTGAACTGACTAAACTGATGTTGTTTGATAGCGAAGGTCATATTTCTGGATTACCTCTGTAGTGCCGAAATTGCCCAATCGATAGATCTGAACATGTTGTATGATTGTGGAAAGATTTTACATGCAAGAGATCATTCAGTGGAATAGATCATGCCGTAATTTCCAACTGCTATATGGTGTCAGTAGGTAGCTTGGTGGAGAAAGTCCTACAAAGTCTTTGGTTTCTTTTTTTAAGATATACATATGAAAGAGATTAACTTGATGTACAAAATCCAATCAATATGTGTCAAAGTGTTAGTACACCCAAAAGAGATATTTTCGTTATATCATGGTGAAAAATCCATTAATTACAGCTACTTGCTATAATTTCAAACTCGGTTCCTGTCCAGCAGGCCATTCTGAACTTAGGCCCCTTTCACAAGGGCAATCCGATCGGGTCCGCCTTTTTTCAGGCGGACCCGATTGGATACCCAATGCTAGTCTATGAGCAGCCGTATGTAAATGGACAGGCAACCATTTATACCCTGTTTCCCCCGGCTCCGGCCAGGTCCAGAAAAACAAACAGAGCAGTGTTCCTTTTGACGGACCTGATTGCGGGTAATCTGATATAAATGGACACATGTCCATTTACATCCGATTTCCCATAGACCAACATGGAGTCTGGTCATTTCAGTTTTTTCCTCCATCGCAAGATGGAGGAAAACACTGGACTTACATGGATGTCACAGCGGTGACATTTGATCCATACCACTGCAATCAGGAGGGGATCCATGCATGGATTCCCTCCTGATCAGCATGTGTGAAAGGGATAAATATAATAAGCTGCCTCACAAGACAATAGCTCTGGTGTGGGAGCTTATACGCAACCACAAATTCTCTGAGCTATACAGACACTCCTCACTTAACGACCGAGTTCCGTTCCTACAACTAAGTCGTTAGGTGAATTTGTCGGTAAGCGAGGAAATGTATACAGTATGTACATTACAATATGTGTGGTCGGCACACAGCCATGCACATAGAGTACTGCATGCATATTCTGACAGAGTGAGAGATGGGAGGCTGAGCTTGTCGGTGGATCGAATCAGGTGAGTATTACAAACAAAAATGTTTTATCTTATGTTCCCGGGGAGACTTTCGGTCCCATAGCTGTCATTGCTCGGCTCCTGAAGCCCAGCAATAAGCTATTGAAGTGCAATGAAATAAATGTAAAAATAATTTGAAATTTCTTTTTTTTAAAGTCCCCCACGTGCACATGCATTATAATGTAAACATGTGTTGGGTGCACCTACGTACGAAAATGATGATCGCGCTGCACATGTTGGGTATGGCCACGCATGCCAGAGTGAGAGCAATAATTCTAAGGCCAATATTTATGCGTATATCAAAACTAATTATCTGTAGGGGCTTTTGAAGCGTTGTCTATGGACTTTTTGGGGTGCTGAATTTTGTTGCCGTTTCACGGATGTATACAATTTTCAGCCTGGGCATGCTGGGTATCTATTTACTCGTTGTAACCTCCTCTTTTATATTCTATTAAAAAATGGGTATTTTATTGTGTTTTGGGCCACTAAATTTAACTTAAGTGCATTTTCCCTTCATTTTGAGTTTAAGAAGTTGTGCTAATATCGTGCAACATAAAAATTTGCAACTGCCACCATTTTATTATACAAGGTCTTGGCTTTCAGAAAATATATAATGTTTGGGGTTTGAAGTAACTTTCATGCCTAAAATGTGGATTATAACATGGGTGCAAAAAAACTAAAAAAAGGCTTCAGCCATTAAGGTGTTAATAGGAGTGCGTTTCAGATATCCAGATTCCTAAAAAAAAATCACTGAAGGAAGATCTTCTCCTTAACCACTTGCCGTCCGCGCGTAGTAAAAACACGGACGGACGGCACTGCAGCATTGGCGGGTTGCCGTCTGCAGACGGCATTTTTTTCTCTGCTCGCGCACGCCCCCTAGCGGGCACGCACGGGCAGAAAAGACCCGACCATTGCACACACCCGTTACCGGGTGTTTCACATATAGGCGATTAGCGGCTCCATAGCCCGCCGATCGTCTATATGTGCTCGTTCGTAAAATAAAAGTCACATATAAAAAAAGGGGAAAAAAAAAACCCAAAATGTTTAACTCCCCCACCCCCACGTTTACGCGCCTATAAACGTAAATACGCGTCCGGTGCCCCAGCGCGCAAAAATTTAATTGCGCTACACATGTTACATATCGCCGCGAACGTCGCAGTGAGAGCAATCATTTTAGGGCCATCAATCACTGATAACACTAAACTGATGAGCGGTAACAGCTTTTAAAGCGTCGCCTATGGGCAATTTTGGGTATTATCGTTTTTTGAGGTTTCGCGCGCGCACGCAATTTTAAGGCTTGACATGTTTGGTGTCTTTTTACCCGACGTGACCCCGTCTTTTATATTTTACCAAAAAATTGGGTAATAATAAATGTTTTATCATTTAATATAGGGGAAACTGTTTTTGTTTTTAAAATTTCGGTAATTTTTCCTTAATATAGTAAAAAAATTAAAACCCCAGTGGTGAATAAATACCACCAAAAGAAAGCTCTATCTGTCCCCAAAAAAGGGTATAAAATTCATTTCAGTACAGCGCTGCATGACGGAATAAATGTCAGTCAAAGTACCGCAGCGCTGAATACTGAAAAATGGCCTGGATGGGAAGGGGGTTTAACACCGCGGATGTCAACTGGTTAAGGATTCACTGCCCATCTACCCTAGTGTCATAGTTAGAAAACCAAAGACCCTAAGCAATATGTTGGCACCAAGTAAGGTAAGTGCCCTTAGACCTAGGAATATGGGGTTAGTCATGTTTGGTCAGAGGGGCAATTATAGGTGCAATGTCCCCAACTGTGGCCTGTGCCACTTTATGTGGCACAGATAAAAAGAGGTATCTAGCGCCAATGGCCAACTGTTCCCTATTAAACAGTTTATAAACTGAGGAACAGATTTTGTCATCTATGGTCTTATCTGCCCTTGTGGCAGAATTTATGTTCGAAGAACTACTAGGGCGTTTAGAGTTAGATTTGGGGAGCACAAATGCAACCTTATTAAGAAAGCTGAGCATCACTTTACCAAAATATTTTCTATCTTGTCATAATGCTAGTCCAGAGGGGATTAGAGCCTTTGGTATTGAAGCTATTCCTCTTTTGGGCGATGAAGGGACTAGGTTCAAAAGACCCTGCATCAGGGAGACTTTTTGGATCTACAAATTAAATAGTCTGGCACCCGTAGGCCTAAATGAAACATTGGATATATCTTCAGCCTTCTAAATCTATGTGATATGAAGAGAATAAACAGGATGAGGACCTTAGTTCATGGTTTGATTAGTTTCCTTCTGTTGGTTAGTTTGGAGGTTAGGAAGTGGGGACTGGCTTTGGGAAGCTGGGATTGAAGGTTGCAGGCATTGTTTGGTCAAGTAGCAATATACACGCATATATACATTTAGTACAGTATTAGCCATGGGTTATCTGTGCTACTGTACACTGATCAGGTATGGTTCAGTGTTCATTTGGATTTGACAGTTTGTACCGTTCTCATCGACTTCATGCAAGGCATTCTTACTGCTATCTTTGTGAGTAGTTTGGCATTATTTGTACACTATTTATGTTAATAAATCAGTACTGCACAGGGTTTGGGTGACATTCTTTGTGTTTTCCTTACATGAGTGAGAGCTTTTCAATCTGATGAGGAGCAGCATGTCTGTGACCAGTCACCCAGAGAGAGATGGTGATAGACTGTTAATTAGTGCCGGAGGACTCTTTTCTATGTCTATTAGCAAAGCGTGAATCCAAAGGGTGTAGTCACTGCAGTATTGGTTGGTGACAATAGGCTGTTCTAGGTTTGCCAGGTTCGTGAACATGTAACAGACAGGTCTCTTTAGGCGTTATGTTTGTAAAGATACTTTTAGGGCTTGTTCACACCAAATGGAGACCAGATCTGCATGAGTTTCTGCACACACAGTGCAGTGTGTTATACCGCATTTTTTTAGTTTAAAATGGGCTTTCAGTGCTTTCCATGGCGTTTGCATGCGTTTTTGATGCGTTTGCATGCATTCCAGAGCAGGTAAAATAGGGCTTGCTGCTGTTTTTTTACATGCTCTGGAACTGAACGCTGCAGTGTGAACTAGAGCCCAAAATACCATTGGAATACATTGGACGCAGTTTTGATCCGGTCTGTAACTGCTCTGCTCCTGGAACGTGCTTGGTGTGAACAAGCCCTCATTGTTATTATTTCTTTTTTGTATTTATAGAGTGCTGACAACTTATGCAGCACTTTACATACTGCACATTCTGCACATTCGCAATAGTCCCTGCCCTCAAGGAGCTTGCCATCTAATTAATGTCCCAATCTCACAAATACGCACACACACACGCACATCCATACTAAGACAAATTTAGACAGCAGCCAACTATCCTCCCGGCATTTCTTTTGGAGTGTGGGCGGAAACCCGTGTAAGCCAAGGGAGACCATGTAAACTCCATGCAGATCACTTTTCTTCTCAAGTCACTTTTTAGCATTATTTAGCTGCTTATTATACAGTGAAGACTTATATAGTATAGACTATAAACCACTGCATGCCTGTTGTTGTGTTTTGTTTCTTGCAGTGTGTAGTAACTCAAGGTCCCATTCACAACAGATCAGTTGTGTTACCATCTATTTTTTAACAGATGGTAATCCACGGGCAAGGAAAAAAGTGTGTTAATGGGGACAGTTCACACCGCAGCTTTGCATTGCATTGCATTGCCATACGTTACCCGGAAAAAAATTAGAGAATGCTACTTTTGTGTACACAACACATCACAAGCCATTACAGTGAAGTATGTCCACTCAGGACATGTTACTTTACATAAAGCTTGCCAAAAAAAAAAACATTTAAAAAAGCATCATAACGCAACGGATTGGAAAAGAAATCGGAAGGTACTCTCTGTTGAATTGGGAGTACCTTCTGATTTTGGTGTGAGTACACCCTAAAGAGACAGTACATCAGTTACTACTTTGTTGCTTTGAAAAGGAATTTATTAACTGGCAATCGTTTAGGGCCCCATAATAGACCTGTGAGCTCATCAACAGACAAGTTTGGCATTTATATTACAGATAGCTTAACTAGACAGGGTAAAGTGAATTGTTATACCACATTTGTCAATGACAATACTGTGAATCCACTTTTGGTTATTGAACTTGTTGCTCTGTTTGCATTAACCATTTTGCTTACGTTTAGCTTGCAGCTACTGCTGAATAAAGTTTTATATTATTCACAACTGTCTCACTGGATTTTGGGGGTGTCATCAGATTTAAGTAGGAGCTATGTCTGCACACTTATTAAAGTCAACACTTAAGGGTGCACTACATACTAAAACGCAATGTTGCTTAGGAAGTGTTAGAATAAATCATATTACTGGCTATAATGAGTCTCAGGTCTGGTTCACACCTAGGCGTATTGCATATGCGCGTCTGTCGCGTGTGGTTTTTACCGCGATTCGTGGTAAAAAAGTTGCGCGACCGTCGCGCGTTTCCGAAGTCTACTTGGCTGTATCCCAATGGAAACGCGCAACAAAACGGCCCAAAGTAGTACCTGTACCTTTTCAGGCGTGGGCCGTTTTGTAGCGCGTTAGGGACGGGCGGAAATACGCCAAGGTGGGAACGAGACCCATTGAATACAATGGGATTTATATTTTTGAGAGTTTTGTAGAGCGTTCGTCGAGCGTAGAACGCGCTACAAAACGTTCAGGTGTGAACGAGGGCTCACTGACATATATTATATTATCATCACTCCAGCTGGTCAGACTGCATGATAATGGGGTGTTCATAGACACCTCCTGGCTCTAGAAGACCTCTCTATAAGCAAAGCTGTGAACTCTCCATAATTGCCCCAGAGACTTTGGCTACTAGGGGCAATTACCATGTTCCCAGGTTCTTCAGATCTTCACTGATTGTGTATCAGCCCACACTTCCTCTAAGCTCTTCTCTTCTTTTCCCCTAACACACATTATGGCTGGGTGCACTTCTGCATTTACCACTGTATCACCAGAGTTTAGAGCTATGATCTTGTCTTTGTAAAAATGTTCCCAAGTCAGCACTGTTTTTTTGGGGGGAATCACAATAATATAAGATAAAGCTGAACTACAGATATATATATATAAAGAAACGGCAATGAAAGCACATATGCATCTAGTTTAAATGCATGAATACAAATAGGTATCAGCCTCTTTACTAGACAGCAGCACTGAGAGTGGGATAGGGAGTGTTAACACCTGGGGCCAATCAAGTGTCCAGCATGTACTGTGACCAGAGGAGAGAGCAAAGGGATGACATCATCAGTTTGCAATTGCTTTCACTGGCTAGGGCCTAGGATCAGGACTTCTTGCTGTTTGCAGAAGTTTCTGTCCAGTTTCAGAGGGAGAAAGTCAAACACATTCTGCAAGTCTCCAGGTGCTAAGGGGGTTCCACTTTACTTTGCATCTGTTGCAGTTATCAGGCTTTGCTTTGCAATGGCAAGATCCATTAACCATAGTGTTGTTGTCGACTGCAGCTAAATTTACAGAGATGGATTTACTAATAGGCACAGTAGGCTTGTGCCTATATGCAGCATAGGCAAGGATGAGGCTTTTCACTGTATAGTAACTGACCACACATTTTGATCCCATCATAAGCAGAAGCACAGGCAGCTTACATAAAGATATATATATATATACATACACACTCCAAGGACTCGCTGAAAGGTTAATTGGCCCTTGTCTAAATTGGCCTTGCATGCATGTACAATAGGGACCCTATATTGTAAGTTTCTTCAGGACAGTAACTGATGTGAGTGTGCAGTATTTAAAATAGCAAAATTTTTTCCTGGCACACTCACAAGCTAGCATGTAAAAAAACTTGTCTCACACTAAGGTTAAAAACAGAGGTTTGGATACACGTCTTCTGCAGAAAATGTGAAAGCCGCACAGCCTCGCCAAGGCACCTCTTATAGTGCGGTCCTAACTCTAAACTAACAGAGTCTCCATCTTGGAGCACGTGGGGCAGAAGATGTGTATCCAAACCTCTGTTTTTAACCCTAGTGTGAGACAAGTTTTTTTACATGCTAGCTTGTGAGTGTGCCAGGAAAACGTTTTGCTATTTTACTGTTTAAAGCCCATTCCGTGTGCACCTTACTGTAAAGCTGGTGACGAATTGATGAGTGCGTTTGTCATCTGTTTTGCTTGACTGATTTGGTGCAGTGATGCATGGGGGGTCTCAGCTGCCATTGGGATGTGCGGGATCCCTTGTGCGTCTCTGTGCCTTTAAGGAGGGGTTGGGCTTCCTCCTGACAAAACTGCACCCAATTTTATCTTCTGCCCCATGCGCTCCAAGATGGAGACTCTGTTAGTTTAGAAAAACTTTTTGCTATTTTACTGTTTAAAGCTCGTTCCGTGTGCACCTTGCTGTAAAGCTGGTGATGAATTGATGAGTGTGTTTGTCCTCTGTTTTGCTGTGCAGTATTTAAAGCGCTGTGTAAAATTGTCGGCACTATATAAATACCTAATAATAAATATATAATTTTCGTGCGCTCTTCCCTCCTGCGTGCATGTTCACAGTGTTAAGGTGCCCATACACTTTACAACCCATACACTTTCCAACGAGGGTTGTAAAGTACTTAACAAAAACGTACAATCTGCCCATCTTGGACAGGAAGATTGCACTTGCGATTACTGCAATGAGGGGCGGGCTTCCGATGACTGCAAACGGGCAGTGTGCGCGTGCACACACCGGCCCGTTCGGCAGCCTGCTTGTTCGACGGAGGACATGCCACAGTACAGTAGAAACAGTTGCACGCCTTCCATACACTGCACGATTATCGTACGAGAATCGTGCAGTGTATGGGCACCTTTAAACTGACAACACTGAATAAAATAAGAGAGTCCTGTTTATTTCAGAGTAGTCTCCCTCCTTCTGCTAGTTTATCTCTACTACTATACTACTATGGAGAAAATATCTGATATTTAAACTGAATTTGAAAGTACATTTAATTATTTTGTATTGAATACATAACTGGATTTAATTGTCTCTTTTTATAGCAGCCCAGAGTTTAGCATTTAGTAATCCAGTAAAGAGGTCTCCCTGCTGAGATCCTGGCTTCTTTGCTTGCAGCTGTAACATGCCTGTTAATACACCTTGCTTTGCATGTGAAAAGGGTGCCCAAAGGTTATATGTTTTGGTTGTCTGTATCTACTACATTCTCACAATCCAAATCTGCATCAAATAAAGTGAATTATTAAGACCCATCAAAAGTCCATCAGTACTTTTCTCATGGTGTTTTTCTATAGCACTGCAGCAATTTGAAGATGAAGCAAACTATGCGTATTTAATGTGAACTTTTCTGACAATCTTTCATTTTTCAAGCGGCCATTAGAGGGAGACCAATGACAAGAAACTGACAGCTGTGCCTGAACTACATCCACTGAATTTTGTTTGTTCGAGAAATAAAATTCAATCCTGCTCCTTTGGATTGTTTGCCACTACAGTCGAAATTCATCATTGATTTGACCCCATCAACTATAAGAAAGTCAGATGAGCGTTTCAAAAATGACTTTTTTTGAACAAAACCTCACGGTTTATGGTATAGTAAACTATCTCCTTAGGATTTCTCTCTGTAATAAAAGTAGTTCCTGCTATTTGGTTAATTATTTTCTGGACTGCATGTAACAGGTTCACTTTAATTACTTCAGTATGTGCACTGCAAGGCTGCGACCCTTCAAATCAAGGCAAGGCAATTGGTGAATCTAATTATTCAAGAAACCTGTGTAATATTTAAATATCAGTCATTAAATAGATGAGGCTATAATCCTGATCTTCACTGGGGCTGCAATTAGAATGGTTTCTATATATTTTCACAAAGGTTGGGAGATATTTTAGAGCTATGAAAATAATAACAGTAATAATATGGATTTTATATTAAGAGATATCAATATGTTTCTCTATTTTCCTTTAATTGTTGCTCTATTTTAGGCTCTAGATCAGTGGTTCCCAACCTGTGTCACCTCAGGACCCACATTTGTCCTTGGTCATTAAGTCGCGACCCAAGTCGCACTGCAATGGCACGCATGGCATTGCGGTACAGAGCGTTCCGACGTGGGCAATCGAGCTGTGAGTGGGAGGTGCGTTTGGGGTGCCATTCAAATGAATGGCAACACACCTACCACACCAGAATGCGTGAAACAGTGCGTTAATCGCACAGGACTGTGCGATTGGCGCACTGTACTCGTATGAATGGGCCCTCAAAAACACTGGCAGACACAATCTCACACACTCACAGACATTCTCACACACACAAACACACTCCCAAAAAGTTTCATTTTTCTTTCTTTTTTATTTTTTTAAGAGCCACCCAGTCTCCCTATATTACGAGAACCGTAGTGGATCCTCAGCCTGGGGACCAGTGCTGGGCTGCTGTGCTGTCATGGAACTCCATCCCTATGTGCATTGTTTGCACAGCTCCCTTGCGTGCCCTGTAGAGGTGCCGGAAGCCAGAATGTGACATCACTCCCTCCAGGCACCTCTACAGGGCACGCAAGGGAGCTGTAAGCAATGCACATATGGATGGAGCTCCCTCATGGCTATGGCTCCATCCCACTGCACCTCAAGCTGACATTCAGCAACGGGAAGCATATTTGGAATGGCTGCTTGGCCTGAGAACTGACAGTGCTGCACTAGGGGGAGATTGAGGAGCCTCTCACCTAGAAAAGTAGAAGATAAGCGGTGACCCACTGAGCACAGGGCCGCGACCCACTTTTGAGTCACAAATCACCAGTTGAGAACCAAGGCTCTAGATCAGGGGTGCCCATAAGGTCGATCGCGATCTACCAGTCGATCGCAAAGCTATCGCTGGTAGATCGCGGGTCGACTCCCTGTCCCACGCTCCGTGTACCCGAATGTGTCAGACGCTAAAGCATCCGACACATTCGTCTCTCCCCTCCTGTCTGAAGCGGCCAATAACCTTTCCTACCGCACGTAGCGTAGGTGGCCGCCTCTACCCGCACAGACACTGAGACACTTTGTCCGCACACTTGGCCCGCCCCTCGTCTTCGTCAGCGTCCAATAATCATTGTCTCCCGCACGTAGTGGCATCGGCTGCTCCTCCCTCTCTTCAGTGTGCACGTTTGACTGGTCCCTCCCCGCCCGTAGCTTTGGACACCTCTGACTCACAGTTAAGACTTCTAAAGCCTCCTTCACACCATCCTCAGTGCGTTCCGGCGCTATTGTGGCCGGAATGCACCGGATCGCATTGCGGCCGGCTCAGTTTGTTGTGGGGTGAGAGGGGGTGTGGCGGTGTGGTGAAGTTAATGGCACCGCAGCCATGCCCTCCGGCCGCAATGCTATCTGCCGCACGGAAACGAAAGGCACATCAATGCCTGCGGTCCGGTCAGAAAAAAATAGTTTGCAGCATTTTTTCTGACTGGACCGGATCACAGGCACTGATGTGCCTTGCGTTCCCATTTGGCCAATCGCATTGCGGCCGGAGGGCATGGCTGCGGTGCCATTAACTTCACCACACCGCCACACCCCCTCTCACCCCACAACAAACTGAGCCGGCCGCAATGCGATCCAGTGCGTTCCGTCCACAATAGCGCCAGAACGCACTGAGGATGGTGTGAATTAGGCTTTAGGGCTGGCTCACACCACAAACAGTGCATTTTAGAGCGGTCAGGCTCGGGAACGCACTGTATTGCCATCCAGTCGGGTTGCCTGCGTTCAGGGGCGATCACCCGAACGTGCGGCACATTAGTCTAGTGCGATCTGCAAAAATGCTGCAAGCACTAATTTTGCAGATTGCACTGAACCGGAACGCAGGCACTAATGTGCCACGCGTTCAGGTGAATGTTATTGCAATACGGATGGGGGGCATGGCTATAGTGACATTAACTTCAATGCACTGCCACACCCCCTCCCGCACCTGAACGCAGATAATGCCTGAATCAAAGAATGCAATGTTTTAGGACGGTGTTTAGGGTTTGTTTACACAAGTTACAGTACAGTGCGTTCCAGTGTCGTTAGCTGCTGGAACGCACTGTATGGCATGGTAAACTCCCCTTGCATTCTGGTCTGGGAGGGGCTCTGGCAGTGAATTCAAGTCACCAAAACGCTGAAACCAAAATGCCTGCATTCCAGTCCAATGCGATCAGAAAAAAATAGCGCATGCAGCATTTTTTCCGATTGCACTGGACCAGAACGCAGGAATTTGGTGCAGGTGAATGCACTGCGGGCGAGGAGAGGGGGGGGCATGGCTGGGGTGCCATTGACTTTAGAACGCAGGAGGGAGGTAGATCGTTGGTAGATCTCGTTGGGGTCCTCATTTGAAAAGTAGATCTCAATACAAAAAATTGTCGGCACCCCTGCTCTAGATCATGGGTAGGCAACCTTGGCACTCCAGCTGTGGTGAAATTACTAGTCTCATGCCTTTGCCTCTGGGGGGCATGCCTCTGGCTGTCAGTCTTGGAATGCCTCATGGGACTTGTAGTTTCTTTACTGCAGTCTAATACATTCAGCTCTCAGTTAAGAACATACTGTATTGTATTTCCTCCTATGCCACTACCTTATAAACAAGATTTATATTCATTTCAGAATTGCTTTGTCCTCGTTAGGTCATACAGGACAAAATTATCAACTCTCTTGTTTTATAAACAATTGTATATTTATACCACCCTTTAATAACTAGTCTCATGTACTTTCATAGAGACGTGACACCTTCAAGTAAGGTTAAACAGTGAAACCAAGCCACCTAAAAAGTATTTAACATCTAACAGAAGATAACAGAATAGGACTCAAGAATGGATAAGGGGCTGTGGTAACTAGCGAGGTCCCAACATGAGATTGAATACAGGGCTTCATTTTACTAGTTGTTGTTCGATCTTCACTAGGTTGTGTGGTTAGCTCATGTACAAAACCGAGCAGTAGCTATTGCAGCACATGGGTGATTATCTCCTCATGTCATTAACCTGTATTTAAAGTGTATTTCCACTTTTGCAGCCAAACTAGGATGACACCACCTCACCTTTATATATGTAACATAGCATAACTAGGCATCTACGGTGGAGGCATGGGCCCGGGTATTCATCTTGCAACACGTGCATATTATGTCAAAACTCCACACAGGAAGCTGCGGTTTACTACCGCTTTAATTGCCATTGCAGCCAAACTAGGATAACACCACCTCACCTTTATATATGTAACATAGCATAACTAGGCATCTACGGTGGAGGCATGGGCCCGGGTATTCATCTTGCAACACGTGCATATTATGTCAAAACTCCACACAGGAAGCTGCGGTTTACTACTGCTTTAATTGCCATTTATTGTCCAAAACATCCAGATGTCTTTGATAGTCTCTAATGGCCAGTGGTGAGACCTGATCCTGAAGTGCAGTGGCCATGAGTTTAGTGGACTGTAGTACCTCATCTGTTCAAAGGTCTCAATGAAGGGTGTTAATCTATGTTCTGTAGGTCTCCATAACTTTTTTTAATTAAAATGTGAAAGGACAATGAATGAGCCAGGAAGAATCATACCAGAAAGTTTTGGGACATTATGGTATGAGAAACAGGGTATTAAAGGAAAAGTATTGGGGGAGTAAAATGTACCTTTCCCAATACTTAGAGCTGGTGTGTAATCTATTGATCAAGAGCTGAGTGACCTATCATCACTCAGCTCCTGATAACCTCCCTCCACAGAAAGGACAGACAGGGAAGGGGATGGGCACAGCTGGCTGTGGCTCTAGACAGGCAGAGCCAGCTGTCAATCAGGCAGTTGATCCTGACAATATAGTTGGGATCCCTCCTGACTGAAGCACACCTCTACGCTGTCAGCATATGGTGGGCAGGAGCCCATTATATGCTAACTTTGGGTCACAGGCATACATTAGTAAATGTACTTTTGTAAGTATAAAAGTTTGGCTTTAGTTCTCTTTTTTTTTAATACATTTTTTTAAAGTTTTTTAAATTTTCAAACATGACAAACACAGAATACACTTGTAGTTTCAAACATGTAAAAAGAAAGAGAATAACTGCACCCAAGTGGCACAAATTATAACCAGTAGTGATGGTCCGAACACACCTGAGTTTGGTTCGAGTTCAAACTTCGAAATCAATGAAAGTCTACGGGACCAGAACTCAGAAAGGCTTATATGCAAGTTATTGGCCATAAAAAGGGTATGGGGATTCGGGTACTGCCCTGGGGGACATGAATCAATGAAAAAAACACTTTTAAAAAATACAGTTTTTAAAGGAGAAGTGATTTTAACATTTCTTGAAGTGAAACAATAAAAATTAGAAATTCCTTTAAATAATCGAGCCTGTGGGGTCCCCTTAAACTGCCTGTAAAGTGGCGCATCTGTACGATGCAAAAATTACATTTATAAGGAAAAAGAAAAGTGTGCTATTCCCCCTCCCAAACAATACCAGACCCTTTAGGTCTGATAGGAATGTTAGGAGGGACCCCATTTACATAAAAAGAAAAAAAAAGTGTGGGGTTCCCCCTAAAATTCCTAGCCAGACCCTTGATCCGAGCACAGGCCTGGCAGGGCAGGAAAGGGGGGGGGGCATCAACTCCGATGAAGGGGGCTTGCCCCTGAAATGCGTTAATCTTGGCTGACTGCGGCCGGTGGACGGTGATGTGACCGGAGGCAACCGTGGTACATAGTCAGGGCGATACCATGTTGGGTTAACAGACAGTGTGGCCTCTTGTTTGTTGTTAAAGCGTGATGAAAACGTTTGCTTGTGAGTAAATCTATCCCTTGTTTTATTTATTCTAATAAACGATTTTACACACGGAGGTGGCGCTCTGTTCCCTTTTGTTTTTTATCACCCAGATAGGGTCTGTCTGAAAGAAATTAATATTTGCAGTCGCAATTGAAATAAAACACCTTTTAATGCTCCACACACAGAGAACATTTGCAGATGTGGACACATTTTTGGTACCCCAACAGCTCATTAAAAATACTTCTCTCCTCCTGGCAAAATAATGAAATTAAAAGCAATTATATAATGTGATGCCTTTGGTATGTCATAGAGTCAGGCAAAGAAAGTGTGAAAAGGCATAAAGAATTGCCTGATCTTCAAATATATTCTAAAATGGCCTGGACAGATTTGTTGGTACCCCTAGAAAAGATTTTAAATAACACATGTCTTCAGTCTCGTAATCAGTCAGTCAGCCTATTTCAGTGGAGAAAAGTGGTCACTGTTTGGTATCATTGTGTGCACCACACTGAACGTGGACAAGAGAAAGCAAAGGATAGAGTTGTCTGAGGAAATCACAAAGAAAATGGTAGGCCAGCATGTCAGTGGTAAAGGCTTTAAGACCATTGATGTTTCTGTGGCTACAGTTGCAAATATTATCAAGAAGTTTTAGGTCCATGGAAATGTAGACAACCTCCCTGGATGTGGCCGCAACAGGAAAATAAACCCCTGATTGAACAGAAGTATAGTGTGAATGGTCGACAAAAAAACAAGGAACACTTCCAAAGCGATGCAAGCTAAACTCCAATGTCAAAGTAAATCAGTGTCTGACAATCCATCAGTGGTCTTGAAGGAAGAAGTAAAGGAAAAAGGAAAAAAGGCAGACTAGAGTTTGTGATTGGAAGAACATAAAAAAGGCAGACTAGAATTTGTGATTGGAAGAACATAAAAAAGGCAGACTAGAATTTGCTAAAATGCATATTGACAGGGTACAATGCTTCTGGGAGAATGACCTTTGGATAGATGAGACAAAACTAAAACTTTTAGGCAAGTCACATTAGCTCACTGTTGACAGACAAAAGATCACAGTACCTACTGTGAAACATAGAGGAGGCTTACTTATGTTTTGGGGCTGCGCCTGCCACACGGTGCTTGAATCTGTGTGGGGCACAATGAAATCTCAAATAAATACAACAAAAAGGCTAGAGCGCACTCACTGCTGGGTAAAAAACCTATTAAGGCTATAAATTATGTGTTACGAAACCGTGAGTAAACAGGAGTACAGTGTGCAGGCTCTGTCAGAAACAGGGAGAGGAACCCTGTGAGTACACAGATAAAATCACAAATTGAAAAAGCGCCACTACTGTAGAAAACCACTCACGTTACTGATGTCAGCGTATCGCGTGTTCACATGTCTTCAGTCTCGTAATCAGTCAGTCAGCCTATTTCAGTGGAGAAAAGTGGTCACTGTTTGGTATCATTGTGTGCACCACACTGAACGTGGACAAGAGAAAGCAAAGGATAGAGTTGTCTGAGGAAATCACAAAGAAAATGGTAGGCCAGCATGTCAGTGGTAAAGGCTTTAAGACCATTGATGTTTCTGTGGCTACAGTTGCAAATATTATCAAGAAGTTTTAGGTCCATGGAAATGTAGACAACCTCCCTGGATGTGGCCGCAACAGGAAAATAAACCCCTGATTGAACAGAAGTATAGTGTGAATGGTCGACAAAAAAACAAGGAACACTTCCAAAGCGATGCAAGCTAAACTCCAATGTCAAAGTAAATCAGTGTCTGACAATCCATCAGTGGTCTTGAAGGAAGAAGTAAAGGAAAAAGGAAAAAAGGCAGACTAGAGTTTGTGATTGGAAGAACATAAAAAAGGCAGACTAGAATTTGTGATTGGAAGAACATAAAAAAGGCAGACTAGAATTTGCTAAAATGCATATTGACAGGGTACAATGCTTCTGGGAGAATGACCTTTGGATAGATGAGACAAAACTAAAACTTTTAGGCAAGTCACATTAGCTCACTGTTGACAGACAAAAGATCACAGTACCTACTGTGAAACATAGAGGAGGCTTACTTATGTTTTGGGGCTGCGCCTGCCACACGGTGCTTGAATCTGTGTGGGGCACAATGAAATCTCAAATAAATACAACAAAAAGGCTAGAGCGCACTCACTGCTGGGTAAAAAACCTATTAAGGCTATAAATTATGTGTTACGAAACCGTGAGTAAACAGGAGTACAGTGTGCAGGCTCTGTCAGAAACAGGGAGAGGAACCCTGTGAGTACACAGATAAAATCACAAATTGAAAAAGCGCCACTACTGTAGAAAACCACTCACGTTACTGATGTCAGCGTATCGCGTGTCAGCTGGTCTAGAGGTGCTGGAGAACAGTCTGATAGCTGTCGGGGATGATCGTTTGAAAACCGCGGCCCCAGCTGGCCAGGCTGAGCCGCGGCTGCATGGGTAAGCGGCGATTTCAAACGCCGGACCGTTCGGGGACCCAAGGAGTCAATACGTGCGGTATCTCGAGGATGTCAAAAAAACAAAGGGGAATGAACGAGATGGACAGGGATAGTGTCCAATGCCGGCGGCTACGCGTTTCGAGGCTCTGCCTCTTTATCAAGCCTAAGTGAGGAATGCAGTAGAGATGGCGGGATGTCTTGCCAGTGTTTAAATCTGACAGCTGGGAGGAGTCAACCATTTGCTAGACTGGATGTGATTGGTGGGGGAGTCGGGTCTAGGAGGACACTCCCACTTAAGGGCTGTGCTTAAGCATGGATCGTGCCGAGCAGGTATATCTCAAAGATATGGAGGTAGGGGAGATGGAGGGACAGCATATTGATGGCATTTTCATCTGAGGGTGTCACCTGGCAGCCTAGATACTCTAGTATAGGTGTGTGGCTACGGAATAGTAGGTAGTGCTATCTAAATAAGAACGGTGTATATCATAAGGAACGTCATTGATAAAGGATGTGGGTCTAGTAGGACTATACTTGAGAGGCCCATCCATAGGGGCAAAAACAATACATATGTACCTACATACTTCCTTGTGTGTTCACTAATGCACCTATCTGTATGCGTACACAATGAAATCTCAAGACTATCAAGCAATTCGGCAGTGAAACGTACAGCCCAGTGTCAGCAAGCTCTATCTCACTGTGCAACACTAGAAAATCCCCTGTACAAAGAAATCCCTAATTGGAGCTGGTCTAGTAAACAGGTTTACACATACAGTATGAAGTAATTGTAAATGACAAAATTTTATAGTAACAAAATAACCAGTAAGAACACCTACAACAAGACATTTAAAAACAATTAAAATGACTTCCCTTAGGATAACCCAGTATGGGTGATAATCTGAGCGGCAGATAGTCACTGGTGCAAGCGCAATGGCCAAAATCAAAGACACCCTATGTCTCAGTCGCAGGTCATCCAAAAGGATAATGACACAAAACACACAACTAAAAGCACAAAATGGCTAAAAACAAACATTTGCGCTATTTTGAAGTGGCTTACTATGTGGCTTGATCTGAATCCTATAGAACATCTATGGAAAGAGCTGAAACATACAGCCTGGACATTGGCAGTTTGCTCAAAAAGAGTGGGCTGCTAGAGATGACCACTCTTACATGGGAGGAGGTCACAAGCTCACCCATACCTATGTGAAACGTGTATAGTTTCTAGCTGCAACAAAGGCAGGAATTTCAAGGGAGAATAACTGGGTTGGGGGACGGGGGGTTTACATTAACACTGTAATTTTGCTTTGAATGGGCAAGCTGACCGTGTCTCTATTTAGGGCTCTTCCACATGGGCAGTGGTTCCTGTACAATGTAAATGCCAGCATATTCTCGATAAAAGGTAGCCCCAGGGCAGCATACAGCCTCACATTAAAGTTTATGGCTGTACGCTGTTGTTGGTGGCTATACACAGCACCTACGTAAACCTGCCTATGCACAGAACATAAAATTTTGGACTCGGAGTGGGCACATGTGAGATTTGACATCTGTAAAAATGCATGATTTTACATGGTGCCGATATTTATACCCAATGACAACAGCGTACAGCAATTGAATTTAATGTGAAGCTGTATGCTGAAACCTGAGGCTCTCTGCCAGTGGGAATATGCAGGCATTTTCAGTGTATGGGAACTGCTGAGTCCTTAATGTTATTTCCATAACAATATTAGGCATTCTTTACATTTTGAAAATAAAAAAAAAACACTAACAGCACTAGCAGGTCAAGGTAGTGAGTAAAGAGGTTATACAGATAGTAAAAAAAAAAGAAACGTTTGTGCAGAAATTAATTTTAGGTTATTAAAGTGAAGACTATTTTTGACAAAAATTTGCCACTCTCAATAAGAAGATATCAATAAACTATTTAAAAGGTCAAAGTTGATTTACATGGAACCTAAAGGAATTTTCAGAGAATATACAAAATACCACGCAATCCACCAGATGGAAGACATCTACCAATTCCTTTTCCAAGCAGTAAAGTTCATGGGAACATAAAGAAAATAAATGATATTGTATATACTGCAATGACTTGAAATGATGCTTTGAGAATTTATCGTTTCTCAGTAGAAGCTTAAATACATGTTCTCACCGATAATCTATTTCAAATTTGGACATACTGCGTAAAAGCTAGTTTGATTTTAAAGCATCCACTAACTACAGAAAATTGGCTTCCATCAGTTTAAAAAAGAAAACTGGGAGAATCAAGCTCCACATTAATCAAGAAGATCAAGTCCCACGTTGGTCTGCCCAGCTGGCATATATTAGTGCATAACCTTGGCATTGCTGATAAGCCTATTCCAAGGGTATAACAGCTAGAAGTATCCCATCAAAACACAAATAGTTGTAAATTATAATAACTATTCAAAACTGTATTAAAATACTGTATGCATTTGTTGAAATGGTGATCAGTGACGTACAAATAGCCCACACGACTGCTATGGGGTCTAGGGTAGGAGGGGTTCCCATTTGGGGGGCTGATTAGGAAAACTAAAATGTGAAGTTTCCAGTATAGAGGGGATGAAGTCAGGCCTCAGGATTGTCTAGTCACAGATCCCCTTCTATGCAGTAGAAGCATTTCCTTATCTATTTTACCAGATTGAATTTATTGCCCTCTGAGCTTCAGCTACAGACAGAAATGAAGCCTGTATGCCTAATGCAGTCACAAAGCCCAGAGTTTCCCCAGTGTTGAAACCTTATAGAAGGGCTGAGGTTTGTAATACTACAAAAAAGTTTAATAAAACTAGAGTTTATCGAAATTTGTATTACGGTTGAAGAGCAAGTTTGTGCAAGTGCATTATTTTTTTTATCATAGTATAAAATATAATTAAAATTATTATTATTAGTAGTAATACACAGTAACTTTTACCCCCAATACTGCTCCCTAGTAGTGTACTGAGTATACTTGCAACTCTCCTGCTGCTTGTCCTTGATACATACTTCAATATTAGAGCCATATTATCAAAGCCGACGCTGCCAGCCGTTACAAAGAGAGATAGACAGGTGGCCTCAAAGTTTTGCTATGGGGCCCTATGAATTGTAGTTACGCCCCTGATAGTGACCATTATTTAGTTTATTGGCACAGTGTTCTAGGACGTCCACTCTGTCCATTGAATGCGTACAGCACCACATACTACATTGATGTCACAACTTCCTGCTGAGCTAGTAGGTATATACTGTTTAACCATATAAATGAGATTGACTTTATTCAGTATGGGTAAAAAATAGTGAATGCAGTACTATAAAAGCTAATAGTAAGGCAGCAAATTGTATTGAACTCAATTTGCATTTACTTTTGCAAAAAATAATTGTTATGTATACATTTTTATCCTTTATTTGGTGGTCACATGGCCACACATCCGTCCTTTGCATTCTTCTTCCCCATAGTACAGGGTGTCGGAATATAGCAGGCGGGCATATGATGTCACACACAGCATGGAAAGTACATTCCCCATCTGTGTGTGATTCCCAGGGACCAACTGACCATGCCAGAAAGAATCTGCTTCTGTGCTTGGGGTGGTCAGTTTGAAACAGGCACCGGGGGGGGGACTGGCAGGATCACCAGCATAAGAAATAATAACTGTATAGGCATTTTCTAAGAACGATATGCATAACTAAACACATATAAGGAATGTTCATTTTCGGGGTCCAGACAAGCAGCTAAATACTCATTTGAAATATGCATATATGAAATATCCGACCTGCCAAAAGATTTTGTAAATCTATTCAGCCATTTGTTGATCCAGCACGCCTGCCAGACTGAACAGTCCTGTCTGTGACCTCCACTGCTTTTAAGCAGTACATCTTGGTCCAGAACATACACACTGCCTACTGAACGGACAATGAATTAACATAATCACACTAATGAATCATCATTCAGTTCAGTCTGCTCTCGCCTGTAATCACATTCCCTGTGTTAGAGCATAAACACTGTTTATTGCAACAGAGCTTAGTTGGCTTCTACTGCTGGCTCTCCCTGCTAAGGCCTGCAAGTGATTTTAGGAGCTGATATAAAGACAAATTCAGGTACTTATGCCAGTTGCATTAAAAAATATATCTACTCCTGTCTTAATGAATACACAACTGCCTAGTAAAGTAAACCTGTCACCATTAAGAGCAATGTAATGGGGTAATCTGATAGCCTATTCTGCTCTCCTCTGACACTTTCACCATCTGGAGCCCTGTGATAAAAAAAATCTAGGTATAGGGGAGCATGTGACCATCTCTGCTTCCTCTGACAATGCAGTGCTCGGTCCCTGAGCGGCCAGTCATCAGGCTTAAGCACTGTCACATGGAAGCAGGGAGAAATTCCTTAGTTCTCTATAAGCTCCAAGAAAAAAAACCTGAAACTTAGACACTTAGTTGCTCTGGTGTGCAAATTAGTGTGGCTGGAATGCAGGTAAAGTAAAAATCAGTAGCCAAGGAGGTGGACTCTCAAGAGAACCTGTTACTTTGCCCTAGAGGTCAAATGAATTGCTTCACTTTAATTGTTTTTTGTATATCTGTTGTGGGACCAGGGGTGCCCTGTTACCTGGGGTCCGGCGGGCACAGCGGGGATTGTAAGGTCCTTCGTGGGGTGATTTGGTGCCCAGAGGCAGCTGGTTGAAGGTGCGCGCATACGTCACGCATGCACATTACGAGCACGTAGGCACGCATGCACGCACCCGCAACCAGCTGCGTTTCCGTGGCTTATTAGTCACCTCAGGCGCTGATCATCAACGGGGAGGGCCTCACGTGCACACCTTCTCTCCTCGCCGTCTTGTTGGGTTTAAATTCCAGCCAGAGCCAAGACTTGTTGCTGAGTTATTCTGCTATACCCAAAGCAGCTACAAAGCCTTATTTCCTGTTTCCTGCCTTCCTTCCCCACTATTTGGATCTCCTGGTTATTGACCCCTGGCTTGACTTCCGTTTATGATAGTTGCTGTCTGCCTTGACCTGGAGTATACTCTGACGATGCATTCTTGGATTCTCCTATTTTTGTACCTTATCCTGGACTCTCCTTCTGGTATTGTTCCCTGCTATTGGGATCCATTCCAGCAAACAGCGGGACTCACCAAACTTCATCTTGTTAAAATTAAGACTAATTACTATATCGTACTATGCTTAGCATTACACATTTCTCCTAAACCATGATAGTTCATTCTACTGAACAAACACCTTAATGCAGCCATTCATCTAGGGTGTTGGACATTCAATAAAATCTGTCACTTTTAATAACATATTAGATATACAGATGTAATAGAAGACTCATAGATAGAGATCATTGATATAAATAATGTAGTTATTTAGAGATCTATAAATACATATTTAGTGTATATTTATAGAACCTGTACATCATGCAGCAGATTATGCAGTGCAATTCATATCAATCCCTTACAATAGTCTAATTGAAAATCTATGGACAGACTTGCTGTTTAAAAGCAGTCTCTATTCAACCTGTCTCAGCAAGAGCAGTGATTGTAGGATCAAAAGTGGATTATTCCATAACACTTCTAAATTCCCAAAACAGCTTTAACTGCAGCCAAAAGGTAGTTCTATCAAGTGGGACTCAAAAGGAGTACATCCAACAAATGCATGCTTTTTGTGTAATTGTTAACATCACAATGAAACATATTTGTGGATGATATCGAGCTATGTAGGGCAATAACATCACCACAAGACATAAAATCACTGCAACAAGACCTAGATAAAAAGTGGGAGTGGGCTGTAACATGGCAGATGCAATCCAAAATTGTAAAATACAAAGATATGCACATGGGAGCTAAGAGCGTGCATTTAAATTACCCTCTAGAAGGTGCTCCAATGGGAGTCAGAAATGGAGAAAGATCTGGGGGTTCTTATAGACCACAGACTCAGCAATAGCATGCAATGTCAAGCAACAGCTAGCCAAGCGAGCAGAATAGTATCCTGCATTTAAAGAGGGAATTTTTGCAAATGATAAAAACATTTTTCTACCACGCTATAAAACTCTGGTTCGGCCTCTTGGTTCAGTTTTGGTCACCAATCCTCAAGAAAAATGTCCTTGAACTTGAAATAGCCCAGATAAGGGCAACAAAATGAATAAAGGGGATGGAAGGCGTAAGTTATGAAGATCACCTCCAGAAATTAAACTTTTACTAAACTAAGGAGACGCTTAAGCTTTGATTGCAATTTTCAAATGTATAAATGGGGACTGCGGTGGTCGGGAATAAATTGTATAAACTAAGAACTCTGAAGATGGCATGAAGCCACAATATAAGGCTGGATCAGAGGCAGTTTAATCTAAGACTGCATAAAGGATTTTTACTGTAAGAGCAGTAAGAATGTGGAATTCCTTTCTGCAGATAGTGCTTTCAGCTGAGGGAATTGATAACTCCAATAAACACTTGGATGAGTTTTTCAGTGTTCTCCATACACATTCTAGCTCAATGGCTGGAAAAAAGTTGGGCCCGGCATGGCAGCCATGCAACTATCTGTATCAGAAGGAGGTCAGCAATGGCAGCATCCATGTTTCCTTCACCTTTAAAGGGGTACTATGGTATTTTAAATGTTTTAGGTATACATTCATATCTTATTGTGCATTACAAAGCTTGTTTCTATCCATAGTTGGAGTTAATATATTTGTGCAGGCATTTTGACCATCTTATGCCACTGCGAATTGAAAATTAAGTCTCTACACTAATGATGTGAAGTTCAGTCGGAGAAACCCTTAAGTGCTTAAGGAGTCCAAGAGATCGATGTCTGATTGATGATTGACCAGGAGATGAGGTACTGGTTCCTGCAGAACACTTCAGCAGGGAATTTCCTGGGATTAGAGCAGTGTTCAGAGGCTCACGCAGCAGGAAAGCAAAGTATATGCTTTCTTTTGTATAGGGACATCATTTATAGGCATTTTTAGTGTCAAGCCAGGGTCACTTTAACTCCTAACTCTAAGCCCTAGCCATAACACAACCCTTAACCTAACCCTTAACATTAAATTCCATGCTTATCATGTCAAGACCTCTTTGGCACTGAGCTATGAGTGCTGAAAACCACTGATCTGATCATATTACATCATTAGAAGTGCACAAAGCCTACTAGTAATATTCTAGTCAAAACCTACAGAGGATTTTTAAATGCTAAATGCAGTACAAGGAGGCCCCATGCATTCAGATTTGACTTGCCAGATCAGTAAAATTTACCAACAGATATGTTATGTGAAGGCTTGCCTAAACTATACATTCATTTTCTATCCAGACAAGGAGACCTTTACACTACACGCCTATGGGTAAATTTTGTTGACCTGACAAATCAAATGTCAAACATAGTCTGTGTGTGTGGCTGGCATCAGTCAGATTCACGCAGCTCGGTTGGAATTTTTACTGGCGATGGCGCACTCAACTTCCTTCCATCCATGATGAACAGTGTTGTCATTCACTTTAAGTACCACCCAGGGCTATAACGCACTTTAGAGAGCCAGAAATGGATTTCTGAGTGAACTGATTTCTGCTGAAGATCAAAACAGCTCTGAGGATGAATGACAGCTCCATTCATCAATGATGAACCAAGGCTACCAAACTCATGCTGAGTTATATGTAACGGTGGCCTAAAAGCTGTGTCTGACAAGATTCATCTTCCCCAGGATCACACTAATGGTGTTGGTCCCAAAGAATTGCTTTATATTATAACAGATCGATTCCAGTGCTGGGTTTACCATTAGGCACAGTAAGCTTGTGTCTATAAGCGGAAGAAAAAAAAAAAAGGAGGCTTTTCCCTGTATAATTATTGGCCACATTTTTTTCGCCCATGATTATCAGAAATATAGTCATCTCCTATAACTTTATTTACACACTGACAATACTGTCATCCAGGATAGCACCAGTAAAACAAGAAAATGTTCTGCATAAGAGGAGATCTACATATATCATTTCCTCACATCAGAATTCCTACATTGTTTCAGTTTGGCAACCCCCCTTAGGATCCTTTGGGATTGCCACCACATTCCTTGAAAACCTTCAAAAACCTTGTGAAAACAATCTCCAGGCCCAGTTCCTTTAAAATGCTGATACAGGGTAATGATTAGGGGACGGTGGCAGCGAGGCACTGGATATGGATCCCCAAAATAGTGATGAGACAAAGAAGTCCTTAATGAAGCCAAATGGCTTGTGTTCGACGGCTCTCCACAAAGCGAGAATGTCCCTGAGGGCTCGGGTCTGTACATAAACCAAAGGGAGCACCAGGGAGACATTCTCAGTATCCAAAAAGCATTTATTTAGTTCCTGTAAAAACAACACATTTCAGGGGCCATAGCTTTGGCTGATCCTTCGGCTAGCTCCGGTTGCGGGAGCCCTTCGGTCCAGTCGAACTAAAGGGCTGCTGTACGGGCTATTCTTCATATTTAATTACATTTAAAAAAATGTTTTTTCAACTTTATTATTTTTATTTTTTGCTCTTTTCATTGAATTGCTATTCTGCTTAGTACCACGGAGGTACCGAGCAGAACAGCCGAGCCGAATGCTGCTTGGCGGCATTTAGCTATTCACTCACTGCCGTTCGGCTCCTATGAGAATAGGGGCGAACAGCAGCGGGTGAGCTGCCGAAGCTTCGGCTAAGCTGATCCAGATGTTGGATCAACAGAGTCAAAGTCCCTCTGCACTTCGGCTCAGCCGAACATGAAGAGCATATTAGGCTAACCGAAGTGCAGCCCATGCACAGCTGAAATTAGCCATAGAAGCCTGAAGTGAATAGCCGAACAGCCTTCGGCAGCGTTGTGAATAACCCTCTAAAGCTGCCCATACACCTTACGAATATCGGGCGATTTTCGTATGCAATCACGTTTTCGTCCGATATTCGTAAGGTTGATGGGCAGTATAAAGCCGCAAATACTGTACAATCGCACGACTTTTGACTAACCAGCAGGTTAGAAAACTTCGGTCGATCGTACGATTTTCGCAAGGTTGGTGTCGTTTCCGTACATCAAAATTCCTATGATTAACACTGCTCATGCGCAGACGGAAATATGTAAGGTCGATTACCACAATTCGTCCAGGTGCTTTTTTTTAATTACTGCTGACTGAACCTTGTGATAATCGTACGAAAATCGTATGACGCTTCGATCGTCCGATGATTGCAAGGTGTATGGGCAGTTTAAGTTTAGTAATTTGCCTTGAGATTGTAGTCTGTTGGAGCGGTGGCTACTTAACAACAAACACAGGGACCATGGGAAACCAAAGTAGTCACTCTCCAGAAGGAAGGACAGTGTCAGCACCAATTCAGAGATGATTTGAGGCTCTACAGCTGAGTGATACACAAATAAGATACATTTTGGTTAATATTTAAGGTGCTTGAATGTATTTTTGAGGTTTAACTCCTGAGTTTAGTGTCAGTTTACACTTGGAAAATCAAAGCTAGAAGTTGATGCCATGCTCCAGCTCCAGGTTTGATAAATTCCCCCCATGACTTTGGTGGCAATGTATGAGTTTTATCTCCTGGGTATGAGTACAATGAGAGTGTTCCTGGTCAGGTCTGTAGTATGGAGCTCAGCAGTGACACAGACATCCTCTGCTAGGGATAATCAGGGAGTGATTGCTAAGCAGGATGGGGGGGAGGGAGGAACAGCCAGCAGGGAAGCTACTCCTGCGAGCCCTTCATTATTAATGTCTGTACAGCCACAACTGCTCCGATCACCAATCCCGGCCTGACTAAACACAAACAAGGGAAAGAGCCCAGCTCTGCCAGGTAGGGCGGGGAGGGGACAAACGAGGAAATTGTCAGCTGTGTGCATTCAGGGAAGGTGACTTCGTTCGGAGCCTAAACAAGCAGCGATCGCTATTATTTGAACAGGTGGTTGCAGGGAAAACTCAGTGAAGTGGGAGCGGTGAGGCGATCGGTGTACCGGGGGGGGGGAGGTGACCGAGCTGTGAGCACACACCGGACTATTCCTGGCACCGGATCACCGGGATCTGCAAGGACATGTGTCACCTGCTCTCCATGTTGGATTGTGAGGAGGGGCGCCAATGGCCATTGTACTGGGAAAGATAGCAGGGCCCTCTCCGGACTCCTGATCTTTGTACAGCTACAACTCTTCTCATTAGGGACTGCTATTGTCCTACATTACCTCCATTCATACAAAGAAAGTTCACTCTGCACGGGACTACCCCTGGTCTGATGTCTTCATAAATTAACCCTGATCTGATGTCTTCACAAGCATACCCCCTTTACCTATTGTCTTCAGAAGTCTACCCCTGGTCTAAAGAAATCTAACCTTGATTTTATGCCTTAACAGGCTTACCCCCTGGATCTGATGTCAAGACTACCCCCTGGATCTGATGTCAAGACTACCCCCTGGATCTGATGTCAAGACTACCCCCTGCATCTGATGTCAATATTAAATCTGATAAGTCTACCTCCTGATCTGATATCTTCACAAGACTACCTCCTGATCTGATATCCTCTCAAGACTACCCCTGGATCTAATGTTCTGTCAAGACTACCCTTGGATCTAATGTCCTGTCAAGACTACCCCTGGATCTAATATCCTGTCAAGACTACCTCCTGATCTGATATCCTGTCAAGACTACCCCTGGATCTAATGTCCTGTCAAGACTACCCCTGGATCTAATGTCCTGTCAAGACTACCCCTGGATCTAATGTCCTCCCAAGACTACCCCTGGATCTAATGTCCTCCCAAGACTACCCCTGGATCTAATGTCCTCCCAAGACTACCCCTGGATCTAATGTCCTCCCAAGACTACCCCTGGATTACTCCCCCTGTATCTAATGCCCTCTCAAGACTACCCCTGGATCTAATGTCCTGCCAAGACTACCCCTGGATCTAATGTCCTCCCAAGACTACCCCTGGATCTAATGTCCTCCCAAGACTACCCCTGGATCTAATGTCCTCCCAAGACTACCCCTGGATCTCACAAGACTACCCCTGGATCTGATATCTTCTCAAGACTACCCCTGGATCTGATGTCCTCCCAAGACTACCCCTGGATCTGATGTCCTCCCAAGACTACTCCTGGATTTGATGTCTTCACAAGACAGCCCCTGGAATTAATGTCTTCATGAGACAAGCTCTGGATCTGATATCTTCACATGCAGTAAATTGATGTTTTTTCAATTTTGCATATTTTAGTACTTTTGGGTTACAGAGCTGCTGATTTGGTGAATTAGTTTTATCCAGATCAGTAGCAGCAAGGGAGCTCAGTACCTGAAATCACTGTGATGTGGTTTAGTTAGGGGACCTTTTAGTACAACTGGAGCACTAGAAGTTTCAGGGCATCACTGGCAGAGCATGGAGAACCTGGAGACCAGGGGAGGGAGAGAGAGGTTTGTGCCTGATGACATGAGGACTCCTCCAGGGTTGGTGGACCAAGGACACAATCTGATGATGGAGAGGAAAATAGTGGAGGGGTACAAGTTTGTGGATGTGTTTCTGACTGGTGGTGCTCCCTGGGGATTTACTCTGAAAGGTGGAAGAGAACATGGGGAACTTCTAATCATCACAAAGGTAAGAAAAGACCTGATCACATTCACATAAAGTTATATTTCTAGCTACAAAAATATTGTGTTACCTGAATAAGCATCAAATTATTATTGTACATTCCAGTGTTTTTTAAACTTTGTTTTGGTGTGGAACAATACTGCTTTCACATGCCAACACAAGAACAAGGCAATTTGCCAAATGTCCCAATGTTTTAGTTCAGGTCAATGCGATGTGTTTGTTTGCATGGTAAGAAAATAGGAGATGTTGCATTTTTGTAGTGCTCTGAAGCACATAGTAAATGAAATTCAACTGTAACACATATAAATGCATTAAAGGTCAGCAAAATGCAACAAAACAGTGCATGCCAACACATAAACATCATGAGCACCCTAAAATATACGTTATATTGTGAACAAGTCCTTGCTAAAAGAAGGTTTGGGAATTCCACATGAATCGCTTGTGAAGTTGGAGCTCCAGGTCAGAGAATTTAGGTAGCATTGTTTTTGGGCGTTTGTGACCTGAGAAAACCGTATTTACCATTTGTATGATAGCACTTGGATGCGGCTGTAATGTGGAGCTATTGACCACTCCAGCTTTTAACATTTTTTGTTTTACTTTAAAGCAGACGTGCACAAACGTTAAATCGGCGTTCCTTTAAGAATCATTCATGGAACTTCTCCAAAATGTCCCAGTATGATAACTGGAATATGCTTTCTCCGGAAAGCAGTCATAGAACCATTGCTTAGGCATTGGTCATGTGATCTCATCCAAAGGGGTTTGAGGAGGCCCTCTTACCAATGCTTTGGAACTGGTTGACATGACCAGTTGGGTTGCTTTTACTTTGTAGTAATATAAAAATGAAACCTATTTGGTTGCTAAGAAGAACAAGCCTTTCTCTTTATTTTTCTTCAATCAGCCCTGGTGTTCAGCAGATTGTCAGTCAGAGTATGTGCGGTGTCCTCTTACAATGTTTATATATACTGTGTGATGGTGTAGATAAGAAACTGCAGTCTCATGGATAATCCTGGACAATAACTTATTAGGTTTCAGTAATGCCCATTCCCAACCAATGCATTTTGATGCATTTGTTTAACACATTCAAATGCATATACACAAAAAATAATATTATATAAGGACTGCCGCTTACAGATGTGGTCGCTGTACACATTCAAGTTAATTATGGGGTGACGGCAGCTGCATCTAAACAGGGGCACCTGTACTATTACATGAGGACTGTTGCTTACAGATGCAGCCGCTGTACACATTAAAGTTAATGATGGGGTGACGGCAGCCTCATCTGAATGAGGGTACCCGGCAATGCCAGAATGCCCCTTAAGAATGCAGCCTAAGAGGGTTCTAGGATAAAGAGTGTAATAAAAACTTGACAGAGGTTCTGACCTTTCCACATTCATCCAAAATTTAAAAGTTTTAGCTGTAGATTTACTTTTAACATTTTTTTCAAGACCAAGCACAAATACTTGTATGGAGTAGGGCTGCAACAACTAATCGACATAATCGATGATTGAAAAAGTTGTCAACTTTTTCAATCATCGATTAATCGGCCTCTGATTAGTTGGCCCTGTTCACGGCTCCACACAAGCTGTTCGCCGCACCTCCTCCACGCCTCACGCTCACCGCCCGCCCACATCCACGATCGGCACAGGGACGCGGGGAGAAGGAGGAGGAGCAGGTGTGGGGGGATGACAGCTGCCGATAGACAGGCCTGATCTCAGAAGCAAGTTGCTGGAAGACTGCTCAGGTAAGCCTGCACTTTCCCCCACATGGTGCTCCTATAATGTATTGCTGGGATTTGTATTCCTCTATAGCTGATGGTACATTATGCTGTATATTATACCATCAGCTATAATACAAGGACTATAAATCCCTGGAATACAATATACACTGTATGTATAATGTATTGCTGGGATTTGTTGTATTCCTATATAGCTGATGTTATTCTGCATTGCGCTGTATAGGGGACTACAAATCCCAGCAATAATACATTATACAGCGCAATGCGGAATACCACCAGCTATAGAGTACAACAAATCCCAGCAATAATACATAATTCAGTGGTCCAATGCCGAATACCACTAGCTATAGAGGACTACAAAACCCAGCAATAGTACATTATACAGTGGTGCAATGCCGAATACCACTAGCTATAGAGGGCTACAAAAAGCCAGCAATAGTACATTATATAGCGCAATGCAGAATACCGCCAGCTATAATGTATTATTGCTGGGATTTGTTGTATTCCTCTATAGCTGGTGGTATTCTGCATTGCACTGTATAATGTACTATTGCTGGGTTTTGTAGTCCTCTATAGCTAGTGGTATTCGGCATTGCACCACTGTATAATGTACTATTGCTGGGTTTTGTAGTCCGCTATAGCTGGTGGTATTCTGCATTGTGCTGTATAATTTATTGCTCGGTTTTGTAGTCCTCTATAGCCGTTGCCATTCTGCATTCATTGCTGTATAATTTTACACTTTTCATTTCACTATATTGCACACCACACTTTTTTTTTTCTTTTTTACTTCCACTGCTCCAAGCTTTCTCCTGTGATGGACTACAATCTCAATACAAACTAGTAGTCCCATCACTGGAGACATTTTTAAAAATGTATTTTATTTTATTTTTTATCCGATTTAACTGATTAATCGAACTTAATAATCGGCTAACTAATCGATTTTGAAAATAATCGTTAGCTGCAGCTCTAGTATGGAGTACGTGATGGACGTGTCTTTTTTTTCAACCTGACAAACTATATAACTATGTACTTTCCCTCAGGTACTTGCCGATACCAATTGCCAATACTTTTTCTTAGGGCAGTTTCTTTATAATGACGAAGAACTGTAACTCAATTCATGACTCTTTAGCAATGAAGAATGGCAACCAGCGATAGCGGACTACAGATCCCATAAACCCATGATTAAACAGCAATTATACAGGGTTGCGTGCAGGGTCTCCCCAGGGCTCTGCAGGTGGGTGTTGGGCTGAACGGGTGGGATCCGGGCTCGTGCCAGGCTCCGGGGCTGTACAGGCAGGTGTGGGGCTGTCCTGTGCTGTGTCGGCGCTGGGAAGTAGGAGGAATGTGTGGCTAGACCGGAACTGTCAAAGACAGCTGCCTGAGGTCCCCAGCATCGTGGGACCTCCAGCAACCAAACTTGTTTAAAAAAAAATGTAAAGGGCCGGTAGCCTTTAGAATAGGGGCATTTTCACGAGTACAAGTATCGGAACATCCCTACTTTTATTTATATATACACTATATTTGCAAAAGTATTGGGACGCCTGCCTTTACACGCACATGAGCTTTAATGGGATCCCAGTCTTAGTCCGCAGGGTTCAATTTTGAGTTGGCCCACCCTTTGCAGCTATAACAGCTTCCACTCTTCTGGGAAGGCTGTCCACAAGGTTTAGGAGTGTGTCTGGGAATGTTTGACCATTCTGCCAGAAGCGCATTTGTGAGGTTGGGTACTGATGCTGGACGAGAAGGCCTGGCTCGCAGTCTCCGCTCTAATTCATCCCAAAGATGTTCTATCGGGTTGAGGTCAGGACTCATCCCAGTCAAGTTCCTCCACCCCAAACTTGCTCATCCCCATGTCTTTATCCAAGCCCAACTCCTGAACAAAAAACCCCACACCATAATCCCCCACCCCACCAAACTTTACACTTGGCACAATGCAGTCAGGCAAGTACCGTTCTCCTGGCAACCACCAAACCCAGACACATTCATCGGATTGCCAGACAGAGAAGCGTGATTCGTCACTCCAGAGAATAAGTCTACCAGAAAAAAACGGTACCGGTGCATCCCAAGGGGCAACCTATCACGATACCACGCTTGAATCCACTGAGCTCCTGACAGCAACCCATTCTTTCACAAATGTTTGTAGAAGCAGTCTGCATGCCTAGGTGCTTCATTTTATACACCTGTGGCCATGGAGGTGATCGTTACTTTTTCAATAATCGATTATAATCGATTATGTCGATTAGTTGTTGCAGCCCTAATATATATATATTATTATTACATACATACATACATACGCAATAAACTCCCTGTTATCCGGTACCAATGGGGATTGGTAGATGCCGGATAGCTGTAGTTTCTGGTTGCTTGAGAGTTACTATTGACTCTCAAGCAACAACTCCCACCGCTCTGCCCCATTCATCTGCTGGCTAGATTTGGCCATTGGCTATTTTAAATTCCCAAAGCCAAAAGCAGGCTGGCTATAGCACGTGCCCACTGCCCGTTGTTTACATTTACACCCAGGTGAAGAATCTAGCTGTCAGCCGCAGCAAGTTGTAAATGGAGAATTTCGTAAAACATTTTTAGTGTGCACATGTCTATTAAGCAACTTTTTTTTTTTCCCCCCTGGTTGCTTGAATGCTGGATAATGGGGGATTTAGTGTGTGTGTGTGTGTGTGTGTGTTTTTGTTTATTTAAATTTTGTTCTGTCATTGTATTCATAGTCCGTTGGTTTCTTTGTATATAACTTGACATTACAAACACGACAGTACTTCTTTTTGCAGTATGCCATTATGTACATGACGCTCCTGTTCAGGGTCTTTAAAAGCTTGTTATCTGCTGAATTATTTAATTACGTTTTCTCCTTTGTGATCTCCAGTCTTCACATTGAAGCCAGTTCCCAGACATAATTGTCACTTTCTGATGCATCTCATCCTCTACACTTAAACAATGTTCTCTG
>NW_017307411.1:140220-170342 GCF_000935625.1 Nanorana parkeri | reverse complement strand
CTATAACATAAAAAGGATGTAATGGTTTTATAAGTGACATTTTTGAAAGGAAGTAAATGGACGGGCGGATAAAGTTACAAGTTTATAATTACCAGCTTGTGAGGCCTGCCAATTCTACACCCGGCTTTTCCTGCATGAGGAGGTGTGTTACATTGTTGTGGGAAATACAATTCATTCTGCTCACACACAGGCCATGCATAAAATTAGTCAGTTTTAGAGCATGTTGCATACTGCTGCATCTGCTTGCAGTTAAAGCTGAGCCCTGTGATAAGCAGATATTGTCTAAATATGTGTATTGTTACTTGGATCTTAGTGTGCTTTTTGTATTTCTTCCAGATCTGTGTGATCAGTAACTTCCTGTAATAAAGACCAGTCACTGCTGCTGCTCTCTCCTTGTGCAGGATGACTGGTCTTGTATCCACCCTCCTTTTTTTTTTTTTTCTGTAGACAGCCTTTAGTGAGTTGGGCCTCACACAGCTTTGCTCTCTGCACAGGTAATATCTGGGCTTACAAAGTAGATTTATATCCTTTGTGGCTATTAAGGAATACATTTTCATGAAAGTTTTTGTACCTGGAGTTTAGCTTTATTTAAAGCATCAGTCAGGAGTAGGGTTGCCAAACATTGCAGATTTGGTTCTGAAAAGCTAGAACAGAACATTGACTGCTCTTAAATTGGGTGATGTGATTCCTGGTGGTATAAGCACAGCTGGGAATCTGTCATTTAGCGGCTGGAGTGGGGCATGTACAAATTGGTGGACGGCAGGTCATCGTGATTGACATGCATCACTGGACACTGTGATTCATGTGCATTACCTGTTTGGATGCTGTTGGTGATGCCAGATTTAATTCTGGGGACATTAATAAACTATCCTAAAAGACAGTAAGTATGCATTTGTGTAAATAGGTAAGGCCCCTGTATTCATTCCCTTGGGCGGCTATCTGGTCACCCCCTTATTATAAAGGGGATTTTCATATTCCACCATTGGTCATGGCCATTTACCCACATCTCCTTTCCGTGGAAGCAGTGAATAATCCTGCACAGGTTTATTTACTACATACCTGGATACATACCTGGATGTGGGGGCAGACAGGAGCCTTTCCGGGGACAAGTGTTTCCCTTCTGGATTGAATAGACATTTTATCATTTCTGAGGTGGGGAAGAGGTTGTTGTCCCCCAACATTGAGACAATGGTACTTTGTAAAAGGGGAAGTGAGCCCACAAGTAGAGTTTCAAGGTATGTTGAAAGGCATGTTTCCAGGGTATAGGACAGGAAAGGAGGGGCACCCAGGCTGCATACTTGGTCAAGGGCCTGGTTCAAATATTAAGGTGAACTCCACGCTAATTTATTTGTCTCTTTTTTTTTTTTAAAGCAGAACTCTGGGCAAATCAAATTTTAACCCTTGCAGTGGGGCTACCTACACACAGCAAGGGTTAATTGTTTGTTTTGTCTAGGGAGCTAAAATAACAAAGTTCTACTGACCCGAACCACGATCCTGGCTTGCTCTTAGAATGCTCCCCCGTCTCCTGCTGTAAGTCATCACGCTCTATACAGTGTATAGGACATGAGGACACTGAGGGACAATCCATCACTGGAGGGGAGGAGGGAGCGGTGTATGAACCACAATCCTGGCTGGCTCCTACAGCCCTTGTCTCCTTTTAGTTTCCTGCAGAATCAGCTGTTCTCCTGAGCGCAGGTCCTGATATCCTGTTCAATGGAGACACCCTTGTGCGTGTGTCTCTAAAAACACACAGACAAAGCAAAAATATTAAGAAATACTTTGCTAAGCAATGTATGTTTGTGTGATCTGGGTTCATTATTAAAAAAGGTTTGAGAGTTTAATACTACTTTTAGACCTCTGGAGCGAAGGGGGAGCAAGCTCGCTAGCCAAAATTAGTACTTAATCCTTGCAGTGTGGGGTCAGCCCCACTGCAAGGGGTAAAATCTGATTTGCCTGGAGTTCTGCTTTAAATAAATGTGACTGTAACTCTAATTTTTAAACATGATCTGACTCTGGGGAAATCCAGGGGATTCCCAAGTGACATCAATAATTATCAGAACATGACCTTTTATGGTCAATGTCACCCAGGGATCCACAGGAATTTATTTTCTTTAATTACGGCATTCATTCACTGTGGCATCTTTTTGGTAAGCTTTTGCAATATCACAACATTTATTTCCGTTCAGAGTTGCATTGATTTTTCACCTAGATCTTGTAGTGATGATGTGAGAGTCAGACCACTGTGTAAGGTCTTCTCCTACACATCCCAAAGATTCTCTATGAGATTAAGGTCTGGACTCTGTGGTGGCCAATCCATGTGTGAAAGTGATGTCTTATGCTCCCAGAACCACTCTTTCACAATTTGAGCCCAATGAATCCTGGTACTGTCATCTTGGAATATGCCCGTGCCATCAGGGAAGAAAGAATCCATTGATGGAAAAACCTGGTCATTCAGTATATTCAGGTAGGCAGCTGACCTCCATTTATTGGGCCCATAACTTTGCTGAATCAATACCAGTAGTCAGTCCTGCATGGGCATTTGGCCACCCTTGCCTGTTTCTAAGGGTGGCCAAATGCCCATGCAGGACTGACTACTGGATGGCACACTTGACATCTAGTGTTCAGGTGCCTGTGTCTCAGACAGTGGCTGGCTGGAAGGTTTGGGTGCCTCTTATAGTTAGTGAAGACTCCTCTAATATGGTGGTCACATCACACAGCACTACAGAAGCGAGAAAAAAAGACCTTGGGAAAAGGGCAGCTGCAGAATGGCAAATGTAAGAGCTAGATCATTCACCATTGATGATGAGACTAATTGTCTCTGACTTTTGTTAGGATAAGGTTGTCTGTGTCTTGCTCCACTTTAGTATTGAATGGTTTGGTTGGAAGATGAGATAAAATACTGCTACATGACAAGGTCCTCCTACAATTAATTCTATTGTTTCACGCAAGATATTCTTGCACACAAAATCTGTCAAATCACAATAAAATGTGTTAATCCCAATGGATGACCAGATTTGTTTTGGATTAGGTTTTATGACAGTGCTGTGCCTTGTCATGGTGTGATAAGGGGTAGAGGTCACCCATGATTCAAACCTTTCCCGTTTGAGGTGCTCCAGGATGTGTGTTTCATATCGAGAAAATGGTTTTCCAGTTTCCTCCAGGACTGGTAAACCCTGGTCAGGGACCTTAAACCCAGAGGCTTTTTGGAGGCTTGGGTAGGAGGAAAGCTCCAACTCTGGGCCCATGTTTTGGTGTTGAACAGCACACAGTGAGTGTGCAGCTTTACACAGCCCTTATGGCCTTAGTGCTGGTTAGTTTTTAGGACTCTACTTGGGAGACAGAGGAGGTCTCAGTCCAAGGGTCCAGATGGGCTCCACATAGGAGGTAGGGTGGGAGCCAGTGCAGCTGTCAGTGATGGCACATTGGAGGTGACAGGTTCTCTTTAAGGTGTCACCTTTCCACTGCACTGGATTCAACTGCTGAGGCAGCTGAATGTCAACACAGCAGGCAGTGGCTTAGAGCAGTAGCCAGCCTGTTATTGGTTATTTTAAATTGTAATAGGCAATAGCCGGCTGGCTATTGCACCTGCCCACTGCCTGCTGTCACTGAGCAGAGGAGGGAACTGAAGGAGACAGTTCTCCTTCAAGTCCTCATCTTCTGATTGACAGCAGGCAGTGGGCAGGTGAAAAAGCCAGCCTGTTATTGGCTATTGCAATTTTTAAAATATCCAATAGCAGGTACAGGCGGGGAGAGCAGCGAGGATTGAAAGGGACACAGACCACTGCAGCCAACACCAGCGGGGAAGAGAACAGAGGAGCAGAGTGGCAACAACTAATCAAAAATCAACTAATCGATGATAATTGTTGCCAACGATTCCTATTATCGAGTATAATCGATTAGTTGTTGCAGTCTAGAAGCATATAGTGGCTATTTGTAGTGTACAAGCCCACCTCGAAGTAATGACCTCCAGCCTAGCACTAATGCATGCCAAATGACCAGATTCATATTCAATTTTGAGATAAATACTCTAAGCAGAAGTTCAGAAGGTGACTGTTTTTTTACACAGGACTGTAAGCATTTACAGTGTGGCAAATAATTATTTGTGCCAATTAGGAAAGATTTTGTACGTTTGCCCACTTACAAAGAAATTAAAAGTCTAGAATTTTTATCATAGGTGTATTTTAAATGATAGAGACAGAATGTCAACCAAAAGCACACGATACAAATTTTATGAATAGAGTTGCAGTTGAGTGAGTAAAATTTAGGGCTTGTTCACACCGAATCCGGACCGCATTCACACCAAGTACGGAGCAGTTACAGAGCAGTTACAGAACGCATAAAAAATGCATCCAATGTATTCCAATGGTATTTTGGGCTCTAGTTCACACCACAGCCTTTAGTTCCAGAGCAGGTGGAAAAACTGCAGCATGCCCTATTTTTCTCTGCTCTGGAACGCACCAAAACACATTTTTCTTTAAAACAAACCGCAACGCGGCAAAACATGGCAACACGCCTTGCACTGCATATGTAGAAAGTCATGCAGATCTGGTCCGGATTCGGTGTGAGCAAGCCCTAATTTTACTCACTGCATCTCTATTTATAACATTTGTATCGTGTGTTTTTTCTGGATTTTTGGTTGATATTCTGTCTCTATCATTTCAAATACACCTATGATACAAATTATAGACCTTTCATTTCTTTGTAAGTGAGGAAACAAGAAATGAAATCTGCAGGGGATCCCATGATTATTTTCCACACTGTATGTAATAAGAATAAGGTTTCAAGAGCAGGAACTGAAGTTTTTGTTAATGAGTATTTGAAAAGGAGAAGTAATAACAATGGTTGTTTTTTTTTTATCTAGGTGCCAATTATTGATAGAGGAAGAACTTATATATTCTATTAGACTTATATGTTCTGATGGGGGAACTGGCTGGGCAAATAATTCTCTCTTTGATATCAAATAGTCAGTCATTAGGAACAGCTTTGTTGTGACAGAAGGAGGTGATACTGAAGGAGGAGCTTGTTTTGTGAGCTGTTGATTGTATTCACGCAGTTTTCAATAATCGATTATAATCGATTATGTCGATTAGTTGTTTCAGCCCTATAAGACAGTGTCTTATTTTCGGGGAAACACGGTAATAAATTATTGTGGAATATCGTTAGATCCTCCTGTTTGATTTGGTCTATTCTAGAATACAACTGTAGCCTGCTTCTTAGTGTTTTTTACTGCTAGATTGTGCCACAGTCATGATTGTGCATGCTTGCAGTACTGTCTATTCAGGAATGATGATGGGATGATTGCAGGAATCATTGTCTAGCGATCAGGTCAGAGTCCAAATTATACCCTGATTCATCGGTATCGCACAGGGCACCGAAATTAGGGGCACTGTTCCATGATTAACAGCAGGCTGTTGGAACTAAACTGCAAATGAATAACTGTCAATAGCAGTGGGTGTCATGTGACCCTGTGATTCATAGTGGAGATAGCCAAGTGTCTAACGATAAAAACGTCCTCACATTTCTCCCCAAAGTTGTGCACACAGCAGTGTGTGGTAGACTAACCACTGAAAAAGCCGGCATGCACTTTGGAGGCTGTAATTGATGTCTATTGCAGAAGATTAGCCTAGAGAGCAGCTACCTGCTGAAGATGAATGTATCACGTACCTGACTGGAGACTCAGCTGAGAAGGGGGCTGCCCGTGCACCTCTTTGTCCCACACCTCTGGAAGTAGTGACGGGATGAAAGGACAGAATGGAGCACAGGTGTCGATACTGGTGGCTGGCCAGTTCTTGATGAGGCGCTTGAGTGCGTTGGACCAGCTGGTGAATCGGCAGAACCGAGATGGCACTGGGACCTCTTGAAACCAGAGCAGGCAACGGGTATGAGGCCAAGGAAGCACTGGCAGGATGTCCTTGCTCAGGATGCCGATGGAGCGATCCACCAAGGTGCAGACCAGGAGGGAAGTCAGGTTCAAGCCGAGGTCATACACAGGGTGCCGCATCTTGAGGTGCCGAATCACAGATCAGGAGCAGGGTCAGGAAACTTAAGCCAGGGTCATACACAGGAGATCAGAGGTACCGAATCAGGATTAGGAGACAGCGAAGTCAAATGGTCACAAGCCAGGTTCATAGGTTCATACACAGGACGTCAGGATACAAGAACAAAGTACAGGGCACACAGGGACAAGTTGAAGACCACGCCGCAACTTGGTCATGGCTTCATGTCTCTTTTTAAATAGGATAGCATACACGCTAACGAGCGTGCACTTGTACGCTAACGAGCGTCTTTCTGCGCACTCACGTACGTGCGCTGTTGCGTTTAAATGTTCCTGTGCGCGCGCGATCACGTGCTAAATCGCGTTTTCCAGGAACTTTGGGCAATGGATTGCATACTTGTGTGTGTGTGCACGCTTTTGAGCAGGAGTCCATCGGCAGGTAAGTCTCTTACAAAATGTGTGGATAAAAATTGAAGCCGTTGGTAAGGTTCTGCACGTGGAAGAGGTCTGGTGCTGGACCATAGGGTAGATAGCCTGCAGGGAACAATGCCAGAGAGAATCTGCATTTCTTCCTTTTTTATTTTTTTTTTATTTTTTTTTACTGTGATGGCCTGGTTTTAAAATATATAAACGTCCTGAACTTGGGCTTTAAATCCTCAATTTCTATGTTTGACTGAAGTGAATTACAGAAGAGCAAGATTTTTAGGTGATAAAGGGAACTGTTTGGACTTTGGTATGAGGATCAATGTGACCTCAATCTGTGCATTGTTTGTTGTACTGTCTCAAAACACCATAATTATGATGCTGACAATTCAGACTATATTAATGTTGTCAGGTTGTTCTGATGTCCTGGGATGTTGTTGCCCTTTTCCAACATTTTTTTGGCTTTACCACCTGGATTGAAAACCACAGGCATGAGTATTTCAGTCATTCACCCAACCAGCTGGGTCATGTATCGCCACTATCTAAACTCTTGAGCTTGTGCGGTTTAGAAGAATAAATAAGTAGACGTGTTTATTTTAAAATCACAGGAAGAGCCGATAAAGGACCACAACTATCTGCTCACAAAGCCAGTTTATGTGGTGGTTTGCTTTTGGTTTGTCAGCCTTGAACTCTCAATAGGTTCTTTTCACATATGTTGTTGACAATGCTGCCGGAGCAGAGGATCTGTGGAAAACTACCAGGCACTTTGCTTCATTGTTCCTGATTTGTTGCTGGGAAACTCAAGGATAAAATACTGGAGAACTCCCTGATGTGAATCCTAATTGTGCTAATAAGCACTCCATTGCTCGCAAACAGAGTTCAAATAAATAGCCCTTAAAGGGAAAATAGACTTTAATATGTGTGGCACACAAAGTGGTATGCTGCTCTGCGTTTTCTGTTTTGTTTTATTTAACTCACTTTTAGGGGTAATCCCAGCCTTTTATTTTCCACTCGGTACAATTTGGGTTTATTCAAGTTTTATGGTGCCCACAGCCATAAAAGAACATTTGTCCCAACTGGTAATTTACAGTCAGATCAATAAACATTTGTGTTTCTCTAGGCCACCTTGGTGCCCGTTAGCCAAACCTACTCAGGATCAGGATTGACTAGGTGGAATTGATTTTAAAGGCCTATAGCTAGGTTTTCCCCAGAGACAGCCAACTCCTGCAGTCATCTACACCAGCCAGGTTGCCAATGCTTCTTAAACATTACAGTGGGCGCCTAAAGTAGGGTATACACCATCGTATTTTTTTACATTCAACCTTAGCGAAAAAAATATAACTGATTCCTCCACCCACGCTAAACAATGTGGATGTATGATTCTCCCGCTTTGAGCTTTGTATTCTGACCTCGTTGCCAGCTGTTGGAAATTCCTTAGCCGACAGGCGCTTAAAGCCAATCGGCTTCAAGCACCATTTGTTGTATTTTGACAACATGTTGCTTTGGCAAAAGCCAATCTAATGATCAACTTCTGTCGAGGGAATAGGGTTACCAAGAGAGCGAATTTCGAACGATTCCTACTGAATCAGCCAAAATGTGCTCTGTGCGGATCCATCTTTGCTCCTGAATTTTTCCTAGTTGTTTTCAATGGAGCTGGCTCCTAAAGAAGAAAAAAATCCTGCTGGCACCTGAATATTAATTTATCCACCCCTGCTCTACACTATAGGTATGGCCGTAAACTCACCATCTGCAAACTTGCTTAAAGCCTATGCCAAAATGGGGGGAACAAAATGACTACATTTCCAGTATATCTCTGCTATACATGCACATTTCCCTGTGTTTTATCCCTTTTAAAGACCCTGCAATTGAAAAATAATTATCTGTTGGAAATGCACTCTTAAAGGAGAACTATGGGGTTAAGGCTTTTCCCCATAGTTCTCCTTAGGGTAACGGGCGGACACAAGCTAGCGTCCTCCCGTCACCCTAGTCTCAGTATACCGCGAGCTGTAGCTCGCGGTATACTGAGACGCTGAAGCGGATACTGACAATTATGCCAGGATCCGCCCAGCTGCGTGACTGACAGCTGGCTCTGCCTATCTAGAGGCAGAGCCAGCTGTACCCGCCCCCTTCCCCGTCCGTTCCGCCAGTCAGCGCTGGCGGAGCGGGGAGGAGGGAATCCATCCAGCAGAAAGCCGTGACAGGATCGAGAGGTGAGCGAACCCCGGTATGTGTTCGCTCGCCTCCCGATCTACTAAGCCGACCTGTGACAGTCTCATTGTCACAGGTCGGCTAGAACTATGAGGTGAGTGAAAAGCACTCCCCTCATAGTTCTCCTTTTAAGCTGTGTTATGGGCCTACACGCACAGCATTTGTGGATTGAGTGGTGTCAATCCTGCTCAGTGTCTTTTGGTTAAACTACTCAACCACTCCCACAGTCCCATCTCCTCAATGCAGACCATAATTATTTTGTAGTCCATGATGAGCATAGACTTTTTGAGATGACATAGAAAGTGGACACGGGACACTGGGCAGCTCTGAATTTCTGACAAGGAGTTCTTGCACACCGATAAAACAAAATTCTTTCAATTGCATTTTTAACCGACCAAAAGGGAGCTAATAAGAGTTCATTGTTAGGGTTTACATAAACTCTCATGTGTTTTCATCTTGTCACTGATGAATGTTCGTAGACGCACGCCTGCAAAGTGAAAGTGAGTATTGTATTTCAATTTTGTGGTTTTTTTTGTATGGCAAGAAACTGTAAGTCTCTTCTGCCAAAAAAGCTGCCTGTTCTCAGTAGCTGTTTTTTTTTTTTTGGTGCACAGAGCCATGCATCTGCAGCTCAGTGCATAAGCTTGGCAAGATCCTGTGCCAAAATAAAGCAACTCCTGCTCACATGGCCTGTTCACATGATATCAGGTCCTGATCAGGTGCGGATCTGCAGACGCGGTGCTACGGATGCAGTGCGTTTTGGCCGCGTTTTTAATGCGTTCCAGTTTTTTGCTGGAGTGGGGCTGTCAGTATGTTAGCTGCAGTGCAGTGCGTTTTTGACGCGTTTTGCATTTCCGGACCGTTTCCTGACCGTACAAAATGTGACATGCAGTATTTTTTCTGTTGTAAGCTGAACGGACTGCACACGTGAGAACTGTAGCCCATAAAACACATAGGGATACATTGGGATGCATTTTTAGTGCAGGAGTGTACGGGTCAGGTCAGCACAGAAAACTGACGTCGTGTGAACAGGCCCTTATGGATTCCTGTACTAAGCAAATAGGCTGCCATTTCTTACGTTTTCGAAAAATTCTAGTTTCCTAGTTGTCATGCACATCTGATGACTCATTGACCTAGAGCAGGGGTAGCAAACCTCCGGCCCTCCAGCTGTGGTGGCACTACACATCCCATGAGGCATTGCACGATTCTCACAGCCACAGACATGACTCCCGAAGAGAGATGCATCATGGGATTTGTAGTTTCACCGGAGGGCCGGAGGTTTGCTACCCCTGACCTAGAGCAGGCATTCAGGACAGGATTTATGAATTAGCTGCATGCATACTCTGTATCTAATCCAGAGCCAGGGCACTAGCATTTTCAGAAGGAAGACCATAATGGCAGCCATAGTATTTCTCCAAGCACAGGTTTTCTTTATAATTCTAGCTGTTGTTCTGTAGCAGCTAGTGGTAATTAACTTTGATGTGATTTTCTGAAGGAAAGTAAACTCTGGATCATATCTTTACTGCACTTTGCACGTCATCTACACAATCTGCTTTATTGACTTGGATTGTGTTTTTACGTATAGTACTTTTTATAGTACTGACTGACTTTGAGATTGGTTCACATGGTTGCTGCAGTGCGTTTCTTGCAGTGCAGCATGTATGAGAAAGCATGAGGTGTTCAGATAATGATCCAAAAGCTCACATGTCCCGATGCCATGTTCATCCATTTTTTTGGTACTTCTTGCAGGCTGCCTATATGTGATGTTGACATTGCTTCAAAGACCTTTTCCAGCCTGCTGGATCTATATTCTCTATCATGGCAGTACTGTAGGCAACTGGTAATACCATATACCCATGAAGATTATTTGATTTTACCAGACTTACAGTATATCTTTATTGTGCTGCATTATTCCTCCCTCAGAATTCAACTTCAAAGCTTTTGATATGAAGTTTGTATCTCATGCTAAATGGTATGGAAAATAGTTAAACTGCTTAAAATGCTTGGTCATGGAATAAGGCAGTGAACGTGAGTTATGAGGGAGCAGGAAAGTGGCTTAAACATTACCTTCCACCTTTAGATCACATGAGCTCGTAGATGAGTAGGCCTGTGTGTGTATATTTTATGCTTGCCCTTTGCAGAGGTTTTGTGTGTCAGTTCGCAGATAAAGCACGCTCTTGTCTCTGAATAATTTCAGACACTCAATACTTTTCCTCCATGGGATCATCAAAGCATTACTCTAGATTTGCTTAAATAACTTAGAAATGAAATAATTTAACATACCGCAGAAGCATGAAAAAGTTGCATAATTCTTTTTCTTTTTTCTTTTTCGGTTATGTAAAAAGTATTTGCAAACTAAAGTAAGTAGTAGCACATTTACTTTAATTTTATCAAAATTATTTTACTGACCAAAGCCAGTACAGATGTGTTTATTGTTGCTTTTATTCCTTTTCTCACACTTAGGCTTAAATTCATAATACGTTCACTAAAAGCTTAATTGATGCCGCACTCAGGAAGGAAACCTTTTTGTTTAAGTAGTAATGCTAACCTATTAAATTGTTTAGGGCCGGTTTACACATCTGCGCTTTAAGTTTTGTTTTACATGCCTTACCTTTCATCTCTATGGATGGTGCGCTTTGCTCGAAACCGCAACAAAGCTGCAGCAATTAGGATGTTGTTTAATACATTGCACCCACAACACACCAAAATGGACAGGTGTTAAATGATGCTTGCTGTGACATGCGGTCATGTTTTGGTTTTATTATTTTATTTTATTTTATTACAGGTATTTTATATAGCGCTGACAATTTACACAGCGCTCTCTATCTCACATGGTTTCATCGCCATCTCTTATTTCTGTCATGTCTACTCTCTGCTTGGCCTTTTAGGGTTCTCACAGTGGTATGGAAAAAAGGGTCCTTAAAGTGTAAAGCTGAGCAAAAAAAAAAATACAATAACAGACATACCTGTTGATCTTTTTAGAAATCCAGTGAGCTCCTAATATCCTGTGAACACCGCCTCTCCTGCACTGAAATCCAGTGTTATTAGCTCTGACGGGTTCTTTTACTTGACTACATAACACCTAGGGCTGCAACTAATAATTATTTTCATAATTGATTAGTTGGTCGATTTTTTGTTTTTCGATTAATCGGATAAAAAAGATTAAATCCCATCCTTAATTTAAAATAAAATACACAAATGCAGTGTTACAAACATCAAGCTTACTTCAGAATAAAACTGCATGCATCATGTTTTGCACTGCTGGATCCGCCCAGCTGCGTGACTGACAGCTGGCTCTGCCTATCTAGAGGCAGAGCCAGCTGTACCCGCCCCCTTCCCCGTCCGTTCCGCCAGTCAGCGCTGGCGGAGCGGGGAGGAGGGAATCCATCCAGCAGAAAGCCGTGACAGGATCGAGAGGTGAGCGAACCCCGGTATGTGTTCGCTCGCCTCCCGATCTACTAAGCCGACCTGTGACAGTCTCATTGTCACAGGTCGGCTAGAACTATGAGGTGAGTGAAAAGCACTCCCCTCATAGTTCTCCTTTTAAGCTGTGTTATGGGCCTACACGCACAGCATTTGTGGATTGAGTGGTGTCAATCCTGCTCAGTGTCTTTTGGTTAAACTACTCAACCACTCCCACAGTCCCATCTCCTCAATGCAGACCATAATTATTTTGTAGTCCATGATGAGCATAGACTTTTTGAGATGACATAGAAAGTGGACACGGGACACTGGGCAGCTCTGAATTTCTGACAAGGAGTTCTTGCACACCGATAAAACAAAATTCTTTCAATTGCATTTTTAACCGACCAAAAGGGAGCTAATAAGAGTTCATTGTTAGGGTTTACATAAACTCTCATGTGTTTTCATCTTGTCACTGATGAATGTTCGTAGACGCACGCCTGCAAAGTGAAAGTGAGTATTGTATTTCAATTTTGTGGTTTTTTTTGTATGGCAAGAAACTGTAAGTCTCTTCTGCCAAAAAAGCTGCCTGTTCTCAGTAGCTGTTTTTTTTTTTTTGGTGCACAGAGCCATGCATCTGCAGCTCAGTGCATAAGCTTGGCAAGATCCTGTGCCAAAATAAAGCAACTCCTGCTCACATGGCCTGTTCACATGATATCAGGTCCTGATCAGGTGCGGATCTGCAGACGCGGTGCTACGGATGCAGTGCGTTTTGGCCGCGTTTTTAATGCGTTCCAGTTTTTTGCTGGAGTGGGGCTGTCAGTATGTTAGCTGCAGTGCAGTGCGTTTTTGACGCGTTTTGCATTTCCGGACCGTTTCCTGACCGTACAAAATGTGACATGCAGTATTTTTTCTGTTGTAAGCTGAACGGACTGCACACGTGAGAACTGTAGCCCATAAAACACATAGGGATACATTGGGATGCATTTTTAGTGCAGGAGTGTACGGGTCAGGTCAGCACAGAAAACTGACGTCGTGTGAACAGGCCCTTATGGATTCCTGTACTAAGCAAATAGGCTGCCATTTCTTACGTTTTCGAAAAATTCTAGTTTCCTAGTTGTCATGCACATCTGATGACTCATTGACCTAGAGCAGGGGTAGCAAACCTCCGGCCCTCCAGCTGTGGTGGCACTACACATCCCATGAGGCATTGCACGATTCTCACAGCCACAGACATGACTCCCGAAGAGAGATGCATCATGGGATTTGTAGTTTCACCGGAGGGCCGGAGGTTTGCTACCCCTGACCTAGAGCAGGCATTCAGGACAGGATTTATGAATTAGCTGCATGCATACTCTGTATCTAATCCAGAGCCAGGGCACTAGCATTTTCAGAAGGAAGACCATAATGGCAGCCATAGTATTTCTCCAAGCACAGGTTTTCTTTATAATTCTAGCTGTTGTTCTGTAGCAGCTAGTGGTAATTAACTTTGATGTGATTTTCTGAAGGAAAGTAAACTCTGGATCATATCTTTACTGCACTTTGCACGTCATCTACACAATCTGCTTTATTGACTTGGATTGTGTTTTTACGTATAGTACTTTTTATAGTACTGACTGACTTTGAGATTGGTTCACATGGTTGCTGCAGTGCGTTTCTTGCAGTGCAGCATGTATGAGAAAGCATGAGGTGTTCAGATAATGATCCAAAAGCTCACATGTCCCGATGCCATGTTCATCCATTTTTTTGGTACTTCTTGCAGGCTGCCTATATGTGATGTTGACATTGCTTCAAAGACCTTTTCCAGCCTGCTGGATCTATATTCTCTATCATGGCAGTACTGTAGGCAACTGGTAATACCATATACCCATGAAGATTATTTGATTTTACCAGACTTACAGTATATCTTTATTGTGCTGCATTATTCCTCCCTCAGAATTCAACTTCAAAGCTTTTGATATGAAGTTTGTATCTCATGCTAAATGGTATGGAAAATAGTTAAACTGCTTAAAATGCTTGGTCATGGAATAAGGCAGTGAACGTGAGTTATGAGGGAGCAGGAAAGTGGCTTAAACATTACCTTCCACCTTTAGATCACATGAGCTCGTAGATGAGTAGGCCTGTGTGTGTATATTTTATGCTTGCCCTTTGCAGAGGTTTTGTGTGTCAGTTCGCAGATAAAGCACGCTCTTGTCTCTGAATAATTTCAGACACTCAATACTTTTCCTCCATGGGATCATCAAAGCATTACTCTAGATTTGCTTAAATAACTTAGAAATGAAATAATTTAACATACCGCAGAAGCATGAAAAAGTTGCATAATTCTTTTTCTTTTTTCTTTTTCGGTTATGTAAAAAGTATTTGCAAACTAAAGTAAGTAGTAGCACATTTACTTTAATTTTATCAAAATTATTTTACTGACCAAAGCCAGTACAGATGTGTTTATTGTTGCTTTTATTCCTTTTCTCACACTTAGGCTTAAATTCATAATACGTTCACTAAAAGCTTAATTGATGCCGCACTCAGGAAGGAAACCTTTTTGTTTAAGTAGTAATGCTAACCTATTAAATTGTTTAGGGCCGGTTTACACATCTGCGCTTTAAGTTTTGTTTTACATGCCTTACCTTTCATCTCTATGGATGGTGCGCTTTGCTCGAAACCGCAACAAAGCTGCAGCAATTAGGATGTTGTTTAATACATTGCACCCACAACACACCAAAATGGACAGGTGTTAAATGATGCTTGCTGTGACATGCGGTCATGTTTTGGTTTTATTATTTTATTTTATTTTATTACAGGTATTTTATATAGCGCTGACAATTTACACAGCGCTCTCTATCTCACATGGTTTCATCGCCATCTCTTATTTCTGTCATGTCTACTCTCTGCTTGGCCTTTTAGGGTTCTCACAGTGGTATGGAAAAAAGGGTCCTTAAAGTGTAAAGCTGAGCAAAAAAAAAAATACAATAACAGACATACCTGTTGATCTTTTTAGAAATCCAGTGAGCTCCTAATATCCTGTGAACACCGCCTCTCCTGCACTGAAATCCAGTGTTATTAGCTCTGACGGGTTCTTTTACTTGACTACATAACACCTAGGGCTGCAACTAATAATTATTTTCATAATTGATTAGTTGGTCGATTTTTTGTTTTTCGATTAATCGGATAAAAAAGATTAAATCCCATCCTTAATTTAAAATAAAATACACAAATGCAGTGTTACAAACATCAAGCTTACTTCAGAATAAAACTGCATGCATCATGTTTTGCACTGCACTGCAGGACATTGTGGTGCCACGTGTTCCAGTGCAGGCGATCACACTGTGGGTGGTAGGTGCGTTTGGGGCCCCATTGAAATGAATGGCACTGCAACGCGCCTCTCGCAGCAGAATTTGTCAGGCCTAAACCAAAAATGACTTCTTTTTTTTGCCTCCCGCCTTTTTATATATATATTTTTTAAAATAATTTGTATTGTAAGCACATAACACTTGAGTAGCTTCAGTCAAGGAATGGCTGCTGGCAGTGGCAAGATTCCGCAGTCAGCAGCTGAATGTAAATATAGCAGGTAGTGGGCTGGTGCAATGGCCAGCCTGCTATTGGCCATTTCAAATAGCAATAGTAGGCTGGCTATTGCACCCACCCACTGCTTGCTGTGCCCTCCTCCTAGCATGGAGAAGAGAGCTAGGTGAGCCAACCAACTAATCAACAATGAGAATAGTTGACAACTATTCTCATTATCAATTATTATTGATTAGTTGGTTGCAGCCCTAATAACACCCCCTTATGTGTGGGGTCGAAGGCAGGTGTTCTATAGTTTAGTCGGTTGAGCACTCGGGCATAGGTGACAAATTTGCTTGGGATTTTAGTACAGCAGAGGAACTTTGTTAGCGAAAACAGGAGGTAGGGAACACGCTGGATTTCTAGCAGATGAACAGGTCAATTCTGTACTAGTAGCATTTTTAAAGAGACAAGGCATGGTAAAATGTGCATGTATTGTAGAGATTTACTGTATGCACACATGTATACAGGCGTGGACTCATTTGTTGGTACCCTTACAGCTCATTGAAACAATACATTTCTCCTGATAAGTTATGAAATTAAAAACAATTGTCTCATGTATACCTGCATGCTTTTGTAATGTAAGGAAAGCAAAGCAAGTGTGACAATTGATCAATTATTGCTTATTGTAAGGCCCCTTCCACACGAGGGTTATCAGTTCAGTCAAGGTTCACAAATACAGAAAACTGATGAAAAACTGAATCTTTTTACATCAGTTTGCACATCCGTTGTCAGTTCAGTTTATTTCCTTTTTTTACCTGTCAGTTTTGGGCCTTTAGTTATTACAGTACAGTATTTCCCCCAGTATGCATTGAGCTTGCCATGCTATATTACGACATCTGTCCCAAAAAATGGACGTAACCTGTTTAGTCAAAACGGAGAGCTGATCCCTCTCAAGTTGCAGACGTTGACTGACGATGTTTCCTGATGCAAACTGATGGTCATCAGTTTTCATCCGTTCTGCCATAGAGATGCATTGTTGTCCATTTTTCATTTGCAAACGGAGGGTTGGAAACCTGACAACCTGAACGCTCATGTGAAAGGGGCCCAAAATTATGTTTTAAAATGTTTTTTCAGTAAATAAAGCCCCTGACATGCTGGGTTTATTTTATAATTGTAATTGTCAAATCGGTTCTTTTACATTGCGCTTATCTGAGCCGATATGGAAGTACATACAAGGAAGTACAGGGCGCTGTATAGATGATATATAATTTTTTTCCCCTACACTTTAGAGCCTGAGATTAGAGGTAGGTGAGATATATACTGAATGGTGAAAGGTTTAGGATGCACACAAGCTTATTCAGTCAGCTGATTGTCGTGTTCTGATTTGGTTGTTGCACATAAATACATTTTCAGTGGTCTGAAAAGCTTGAAATTGTCCATATGGAACAATTTTTATGTCTGTGTAGGATATTTTGTTGGCCAGAAAACCCTCCTTTGCTGCCTCATGAAACTAGTTTCACTTCATAGTAGGGGGCTGAGTTTGTGACTTCAGGGCTAAGCCTTTCCAACTGCTATTTCCTGTCCATGGGGAAGGGAGGCATTACTGTTGAAATTCTTTTATTTTTAAAGATTCAAAATGGCTGACAGATTCACTTTAAGATGGTAGTGCTGGATTACTCTCACGGGGGTAAAGTACAGTTGTCACACCTTGTGTGGGTTCAGTAATGCAGGGGTACACAAATCAGTATGGAATTCAGGAGCCAGCAGGACTTTTGTTGAAGCCAGTTTCATTGACAGCAACCGGAATAAACTTCAAAAGTTAGGCACCAGCTGTAAATTGTAAGGAGAAATGGCTGCCTGGCTCTTGGGATTTGTCCAGCTCTACAGTTATCAGAATTCTGATTGCACTGTTTATTGAATAATTCTGCAAATAGCTTTTAAAATTCAGTACAGAGTTCTTTGTCAAAATGGGGGATCAGTGGTGGAAGGGTTAGAGAGGACAAAATGGGGGAGCAGGGGGGGAGGGGTTGGATGCGAGGTATTGGATCAACTTCAGTGCTTTGGTATTTATTGGCAACTCCTTTTTAAATATGTATTTTTGTGATAAATATCTCTCAACAACATACTTAACGAGATGCTTTAACCGAACAATATTTGAAAATTCTACTGAAACACATTGGTCAAACCTATTCAAGTGTTGGAGAGAAGAATTATGGCAGGGACTCTGTTGCCCCAGAGTTACCAGTCAGAAGAGAAAGTTCCCTGTGAAGCAATAGGCAGAGGACGGGACATGACTGATGCAGGTGAGACCTGAACAAGAAGGAGTTAGGTGAGTATTGGATAGAAGGGGTTTTTCTCTGTTGTGTTTGAAAAGGGGAGAGGGAAGGCCATCTAGCATAGTGATAGGTGGGCTTAGCTTGGGGGGTGGAGTTAAGCGAGCCATCTTACTGAAGAGTGTGAGGTAAGGAATCATTTTAGGTGGAGAGAAAAGGAGTTAGTCCTGCCCACCCTCCCCAATAGTATTTGAGCTTGTTGCTTTTTAAGTTTCCTAAGGGTTGGTTTCTGCAAGTGTGGAGTTTGGGGAGGAGGGATAAATTATTTCTAGTTGGAGTTATGGGTATTTCTTTTCTACGTTAAAGGTGGGTCCCTGGCGGTGCCCTACATCGACATCAAAGAGCTGTCTCTCCGCAAAGTGAAAAGAGGCGTGGTAGTAGGAAAGTACCAATGGTGGGGCTACTGGGCTCTATAGCTTGGTAGCCAGAAAGAACTTGGGCAACTGTTGATGCCCACTCGGGCCAGAATATGGGCGGCCAGTGGCTGGTACAGTAAACAATGGGTCATGGTACACTCCCCGTAAGCAGTGAGTCTTGTTTTTTGGCACTCATCAGGGACCGAACTATTTTTTCTTGCTACATAGTATGTTCTGTTATTAATCTAAATGCTTACATCGCTGTGGCCATTCAACCTACCAATAAATGTAATTACATTACGTTCTTTGAAATGACTGGTGTTTAGTGTATTATTTAGGTGGGAAGTGAGGCTTACTTGGCCTTGCAGTCACTCATGTAAGAGGTAACTGACTGGTTATTATTCAGCAACATAGACTATCTGCACATTTTAAAATGACCACTCTGTATACATGTATGTGTACTGTATATGCCCTGCACTGTCTAAATATAGTTCCACACTGTCTCGGCATTAGGGAAGCAGCTTTTAGGTGTGTTTGCATTTTGGAACATGCTATAAAATTATAACAATGAGTCTATTATATTTTAGGGAAGCTTTCCACATCTATTTTCTATCCTTCCTTGTTCTGTTCTTGCCATAGGGTCATTGTTCTATTACGTTGGATTATACAGTGTAGTAAAAGTCCCTAAAACACTGTTGCATACAAATGAGGGAGCTTGTTGGCCTGATGGCTCCAATAGAGATAACCTATTATTATTTGTACAAGGAGTGACCTTTGACAGCAGGTGCTGTCTTGCCCTAGGCAACACAAATTAGTTGTCTCGTACTGCATCCCTTTGTCATAGGCTATGTGGAAAGTTTTCTTGTTAAATTACTAAACTAATATGAATATCCCTAGTGTTGTGTTTTTCTCTTCTTTGCAAAAAGACATTTGCCAAGTTGTCTACATGCATAAGATTTGGGTCCACTGTTGTAATGGGTGGCCTCGCTGGCCAAATCTAAGGCCCCGTTCAGACTGAGCGATTTATCGCACAGTAATTCCCGCAATATCGCGGCTATTTACCATGCAATATCGCTCTCCAATGCAATCCAATGGGGCTCTGTCCGTCGCTGTCGCGGGTCGTGCGTCGCTACAGCAGGACCCTTTTTGGAGCGGATTTTGCCGCAATTCTAGCTTGCTCAATTCAAGCATTTTGTGCGATATCGCGCAAAATGCGCAACAAACGCGCGATTCGCGAATCGCTCAATGGGAATGGGTCCTAAGACGTTGGGACACCGTACTAGTAGAAAAGCATAACGGAGGATGTAAACAATGCTATGGATCTGGCCAGACCATTGTAGTCATAGTCATAGTCATGATTCTGCATCTGTGGTATGTAAAATGTATATTTTTAATGAGGAGTGCTAGGAAGGTGCACTCCTAAACATTGAAATCTTTTCAAATGTTTGCTTTAGCTAGACTAATTTAGGAGCTCTTGTACACAATTGAGTCAAGTTACACCGCAGTCCATCTTCAGAAATGCAGCTTGACATTGGCATGTATAGGGTCACCTCCCATTCATCTGTGTGCTAACCAAAGATTATGATACTTATGGAACATAGATTGACACTGCAATCAGGAATATACCTCTGTTAAGCTTGTCCCCTTAAACTGGCCATACGCTAGTAGATTTCAGAATAAACTTTTCATACGAAACATTTTTCTTTCGAGTAACTATTAGTTGATGGGGTCAAATTGATGATCGATTTCAACCGCAGTGATTGAAAAAAGCCAAAGAAACAGGATGGACAATTTTTCTTGAATGAAATAAATTTTTTTCTTCTTTTTTTTGTGTATGGACGTCCAATAACCTAGGGCTGCATTCACACCTAGGCTTCAGCGTTTATACGCATATAAGAGCAGTTTTTGTTTAGCAAGTTTTTTTGAGCATTTTTCCACATTTGAACTTCAGGATAAGATGAATAATTCAATAAAAAAGGGTCATCATTTGCTGTCCTCTAAATTAATGAGCACTAAAGGCTTTTTTACAGCATCACCTATGGACAATTTTGGGTACTGTAATTTTTTTTTCCCCATTTACGGGCATGCGCAATTTTAAGGCTTGACAAGTTTGGCATTTATAATTGACAGTGTTTTATAGAGTAGGAAATATATACAATAAAACCTCTGTCATCTGTATTCTATTGGAGGATTTTCCCAGTGCCCTGTAGGCTCAACAGGAAGTGAGAGGCAATTTTACCAATAAGGCAGTTGTTACCAGACCAAGTGTCTCTGTCAGTAGAAATCTCTATTGTTGTTTCGGCAACAATTCAATAATTGAGATTTTCTCAACGCTGTTCGGCTATTCACCTCTGCTGAGTACGGCTGATTTCAGTCGTACATCGGCTAAAATCAGCCGTACATCGGCTGTCTTTGGCTGCCTTTGGTCAGCTGAAATGCTCTGCATGTTCGGCTGAGCCGAAGTGCAGAAGGAGTTCAACTCGGCCGATCCAACATCTGGATCAACTGAGCTCCGGCAGCTCACTCGCTGCCGTTCACCCCTATTCTCATAGGGGCCAAGCGGCATTCGGCTTGCTTGGTACCTCCATGGTACCGAGCAGAATAAAAGATAATTGAAATACATTTTAAAAAGAAAAGAAATTTGAAACATTGTTTTAAAATGTATGAAAATTAATAAGAAATTAAAATAGTAATTTAAAAAAAACGCAGGCATAGATGCCTGAAAAAAAGCCAATTGGGAGGAGCTGGCAGTGTCAACCAACTCCAGCCAACTGTTTCCTGTTTGGCCGGCACAATGAATAACAACTGGGCGGAGCCAGCCTTGACATCATGGCCGGCTCTGCCCAGTTATTGTTTAATGATATCAGCGTCCCCAGGTCAATTGGGGACGCCGATCTGTCATTACAGCTGGGTGGAGCCAGCTGTGAGATAACGGCTGGTTCTGCCCAGCTGTCTTTTGTGGGGCGAACGGCCAGCCTTCAGCTTTGGCTGTCGCTTCGACTCAGTTGAGCCGAAGCATATGCCTTTGGCTCGGCTGAGCCGCTCGACCACCTTCCGGCTGCTGTACCGGCTATTGTGAATAGCCCGTGCAGCAGCCCTTCGGTTCGACTGAACCGAAGGGCTCCGGCAGCCGAAGAGAACAGAAGGGTTAGCCGAAGCTACGTCTGGATCCTTCGGCTCAATAGTGAAAAACCCCCTTTAGTCCCAGTGACCATACAAGGACAACAAGAGTGGGTGAAATTGGCCTACAGAGGGATTCAGACTCTTGGTAGATAAGATTGGTATCCCTTCTACACTCGATCCAAAATTTTTAATACGTTTTGGCTTTAGCTATACTTTGAAAAAAGAGTTTTTGAGTTAGTGTCTACAGAATAAACAGAGGTTGGTTGACTCATTATTTAGGCATTCCAAGACTCCGTTTATCAGTAAACTAGAGAAAAACAATCCTAAAGAACAAACTATACCCTTCTTAAATCAATATTTTTGCTAGTAAGGAAGTTAAGTATGTTTTTTAGACAGCATAGTTAAAACCTAAACAGCGTTTATTTGGTACGATCTCCCAGTCTAGGAAAACCATGCTGCCAAACTTCATTGCAGCTTTTTTTTGTTCTTGTGTTATTTTTTCGTGGGACAAACAACCTAGAGCTGGCTCCAGACATGGACCAAAGAGACACATTCAAAACCACAAAACTGTTGGTTGGAATTGGGCTTCACGAAATTCTTTAAAAATTAAATGTACATGATACCAGCACCAGAGAACACTAACATTGACACTTACACTGACCATAACATTCCAAGATTGTTGACGATTGGTCTGTGAAATCTATCTATAGCAAAAGTGTCAAACTCTGGTGAAAGAAACCTATTTAACTGAACAGCATGGGACGGGACTGTGTAATATTCTGAGAGCTCTGCTACCTAGTTCCAAAAAGCACTTTGTTCATTACCATAAATGAATTAAAAGAGCTATAACTACAATATTTGTTAAAGGTTTCCATGGTAAAGACTCCAGTAATATTTTGGAATGTCATTAACTACAAAACTATGTAAAAACTAATTTTGGACTTTCACAAGTTACAGTCTGGGGTCTCATTCAGGTAAAGAGCATATAAATAAATTGGTTTTATATAAAAGAAATCTGATCAATGTGTTTAAGATTTTAAAGGACTTTCCTCTGTAATTACCTAAAAATAATTAAAGGAAAGCTTTAATAATGTTGGAATAATTTTACTTTTAAACTTGTATTTTTCATCTTGCTTTATTTGTAATGTACCAGATAGATATACATACAAACAATTTTGGTTTTACACATGATCATTATAATACATTAGAGCTTTCCAGAGAACAACGGGTTAGCTGAAGAGACAGCAAAGCAGTAGCTGCCTTCCTCAACTTGCTTAGTCTGTAAACAGCCATTCTTCAACAGGCTGGAAGGAGATAACATGAAAAAGAAAAAAAAATTAATATGCAAAATGTCTTATTCACCTGAGAAGAAAAATATTCCTTTTACTCCCAACTAGGTATGGGGTTCGGGTTAACCATGAGTTTGACCTGAAACCCAGCCTTTTTGCAGTTCGACAAACAAAATGGCCAGATTTGTCAAGTAAGTCCGCCCAAACCTTTGGATGATGTAGCCGGAAGTTAACCATTAACCTCCGTGGCGGTATTCCCGAGTGTGGCTTTGGGTTAATTTTCAGTACCATAAGCGGTAACCCCGAGCCACACTCGGGATTACAGCGAAGCGTCTCTTACCTTGTCCACGATCCCCGCTGTGTCCTCCTGCCGATGCCGGCATCCGGCTTCCGTCCCTTGCGAGCGTCCACGTTGCAGGGGGGGCGGAACCGGCGGGAATTTTTAAGAAAAAAAGATGGAAAAAATAATCAGACCCCCCAGGGAGGTTAATGTAGCGTTATTATCGCTACCACTATAGCCATGATTATATTTGGTCAGTGACGTTACCCAGGATCCCCACCAGTTTGTTTACAATTCGAAACAAGCTGGCAGAATAGTTTGTTGTGGCAGGTCTTTGCTCATCGTGATTGTCGCTGGCTCTACATTGCTAAAGGACATGATTGACATTGGATTTACTACGGACTTCAGACTTTTTATGGTAGCTGTGTTGTTTATATTTTTTGGGGGATAGCACATATAGGTTTGTTTTTTGTGTTTTTTTTATGCTGTTTATTTTCCATTGGAGAGCTTTCCTTCATTTCCTGTTCCAGAGACAAAGCAAGAAGTCAGAGGAAATCTTTCCAAAATAAGGGGACTGTCCCCTTTTAGACAGTTGTCAGGAGAATGTATGTCCCTGTTTGAAGCTGTATTCATGTTTCAGTGACAGCTAAATGTTTTCCTTTCTGTCCCAGTGAATGTGGTCCCTTGGATAAAGTGAGAGGCCAAAATCTCCCCAGCGTAGATAGAGACTGCAAACTACTCTTGAAAATTGTTCTAACTCTTCCGCACTCTATCAAAAACTAAAACAGGTTTTAGCTTTCGATACACTTTTACTGCCCAAGGGCTGCAAACAAAGTAGCTGAAGATTTACATGAAGCCTTATGGAGTTATATGGCTCTTTGCTCCCTGCACATGTATAGATATGCATCAGTAGTGTGCTTTGCATCATTTCTAAGTTTGTGCAACAGTAAGGTCACAAATTTGTATTAAACGAACACACCTGCTGGTTAATGTTTTATGAAATTTGTAGCACCCAGGAATGTTCTCGATGAGAATTGGTGACAATGGGCACCCATTTACTAGCTGACACTTGTAAAAGATGCATCGGAGTTGAACATCATTTGTTGACCACAAGGCATTTAGACCTGGTTCACACCTAGGAGATTTTGAGCAGTTGGAAAAGCAGTTTTAAATGCCCAACACAAGAAATCCCATGATTTTCAATGGCCCTGGATGACACCTGAGAAGAAAAACGCCAGCAGGAAAACTCCAAACGCCCGAAAGGGTACATGAGCTTCTTTAGGCATTTAAAAGTGTGTTTTTGCCCCACAGACTTCAATGGAAATGCCCAAAAACGTGCAGCAGAAGCATGTTGCACATTTTTGTGAGCGTTTCTAAGCGTTTAAACGTGCATTCCTACATTGCCCACAATGGTTCCTAAGCTGCTAGTCAAAATGCATGTCTCCAAGTACGCGTGTAAAAACGTGCATAAAAATGTGCACAATGCGCAAGTAACTGCATGCTGCTCAGGTGCAAAAATGGTGCCGCCTAGGTGTGAACCCTGCCTAACTCATACCTTACAACATATTAGAAAACATCTGCAACTAATAGAGGAATTAGCCCTTCACCTTCCAAGCTCCATAGGTCCAGCTGAAGAACAGAAGCTCTAGGTAGGCAGACTGAGTCCTGTCATATTTTATGGCTTCATTTTAATTTTTGACTTCCGTCTACTTATGCAATCATCCTAATCTGTGTTGTCTCTAATAAAGAGAACTGACATCTAGCTAAGAGAAGTTTTGCAAATGTGGATTTGATTTTCATAGTCTGTACACTTTGTACAGTTTTCCTATATGTAACGGATGTTGTTCCCCTTACTGCACAGACTTAATTCTGAGGACGGCTTCCAAGGTTGATTGCATTCTTTGTGCAGGATCTTAGGAATAAAAGGGAGTGGTGGAGACTAGAGATATTTGTGTGGGAGTTCTGAAGGTGCTATGCCATTTATTTCCCCTTACTTGGAGTATGTAGGCAGATTATGTAGCCAGTTACTGCTCCAGAAAGAAATTCAGCTAATGTCCTGAGTTTATAATATATAATGCCTCCTAAATCCTCAAAATGATCATAAAAGATTATACACTCAACAAGCTTATAAGCCTCATTTTCTTCAGTATGGAAGATAACATTCTAAGAATCTCTGCACAGTACATTTTATTTACTTATTTTTGATTAAAACCCTTTTTTGCCACCTGTGTCCCATTGTGGACATTTCACTTCACTTTCTGCTCCATGGATTCAAAAGAAATGAGTAAATCTTTCCAAAGTAAGGGAAATTCTCTCTTAGCTATCCCTATTGGAAGATTCCCCATCTATTGCTGTTCCAGTGACAACTCAAATTTTAGAATTTTCCCTACTTTAAAGCTGAATTCCAGCCTTGCCTTTTTTTCCTGATGACTATTCCTTGTCAATCCACAATATAACCCTTGAAGCTGCAGCAGCTATCTTGGGTCCACCTTCATGTTCTTGTCTGAACTACTTCTATCATTCATCAATCATTTCTTCCCCTGATGTGTACTGTCGTGGCCCCTCTGTCACCGCTATTAGCTTTCTCTGCCCTCAATCATTTTATTCCCAAGCTTTATGCGAAAGAACACATTCCCATCAGTCCATTAGAAATGTCTTCCACCAGAATCAACCAATTTGCAAAGTGCACAGATAAAGTCTGAAAGGTTACCAGTGACCAACAGGGAGAAGCAGGCAAATCTAAAGAAATCCCAGGGATGTGTTCTTGCTGGCCACTCCCACAAATCTCAGAGCAAAAAGCAGCAGACACACCCAGTGATGACATCACTGGGTCACAAAACCGGTATTTCTTAAAAAACAGAATCATTTGATTGAAAAGTCTGAATTGCATTTTGGTCAGGGGGAGGAGAATGTATATGGGAACACACAAAGCACTAGAACATGCCATTCAACTGTTCTGGCTTTCGCATGTCTGTCTTGGGATTTCACCAAAATTCTGGGGTCCTGTGGCTCCAGGACAGCCAGGTGCTGGAACACTCTTTTCAGTACCTGACAGCTGATATCTTCCAGCAGAATGATATCCTCTGTAAGAAACAACCAATCTCCTGCCCTAGTTCAATTAATTAAATGTAGCACTTGCCAAAAAAAGATAAATTGATGAAGATGGGAAGGAAGTACGAGCAGTGCATGTGCAACCAACTGCGACAGGTTGGTGGGACTAGGGCAGTAATTGGGCTTCCCCAGGATGGGTGTACCATGTCCCTGCATCCACGCTCCTGCTCCTTCTGGCAGTGTGCATGCAGAAGGAAAGTCTGGTTTGCCGATCTGGGCCCTTCTAATCTTCTACATGGAGTGCTGTTATGCAACCACAATCATAGCCTTTATTATTCTATTATTATTACATCAGATGTATATAGCGCCAACAAAATGTGCAGCTCTTTATAAAATAAGAAAGACATTACAGCTACAATACAAGTCAAGACAAAATGGTAAGGAGGGCCCTGCCCATGAGAGTTTACAATCAACATGCTTTATTGATGCTCCGCCAAGTCTGCACCTTTTATTATTGACTGACATCAATGTTGGAGGATTCTGGCTACTGACCCTAATGATTGGGCGCTATTTTCCTAAAGTTTATACGTATCTTTCAGGCTCACACTGGCGGCACGCCAACTATTATTAAAGAAGAGTAACTTAATTTTTGTATTGGTAAAAAAAAAAAAAGACTGGTCCTTCCAGCCCCTCTCCCAAGAATTAGGTGAGTTTTTCTTCTTTCATTTTCGCCCCTAGACAAAAGCGAGCACTTGACCCTTGCAGTGCGGGGGGACGGGGATCAGATATACTCACCTGATCTTCAGTCCTCTGGGGCTACTAGACTGGTCCATGCAGTCTCTTTTCCCCTGGGCTCCTGTTTAAGGACTCCTGATGTCATAACATCGTATGCAGGTCCACTGAATTGTATTAGATGTGAGGATGCCAAGGGCCGGAGCGGAGGGTGAGAGAGGCGTGAGCATCACAGGACTGAGGATCCAGTAAATATATCTGCTTTATTCGAGCCCTTTAGACAAAACTAGCACTTAACCCTTGCAGTCCAGGGGTAGCCCCACTGCAAGGGTAATTTTTTTCTTAAATTCCCAGAGTTGTTCTTTAAAGTTTGTATGGCCACCCCTGACTTTCCTTGTGTGTAGCCTAGAATATTTCATTATTGAGCTTCCTGCACCTACTCCTTCCTTTACATATTCCATGTAATGTTCCTGCATAGAAGAAAAGAAAAGTGGTTATGAGCAGGCAATGATTGTTGCAACTACACGGGATCATTTTTTGTGAAATCAAAGTCTCTAACATATTTCCTTCCAATAATGCAGAGGTTGACACTGTTTGCCAAAAAGGTGAAAACGCCTTATGACAATAGCTCTCTTTTCCTTGTTTATTTAGTCACTGTCATAATCCTAGGATGACACGGCAGTGAGTGTGCAGTCGTCTGCCCTCTGGCTTAACACATAGAAACTAATGATTCAAGAGTATTTTTAGGAGCGCAGTTTGATTGAATAAACAATAAAAAGTGCTGTGAAGGGCATGCAAGAAGACCCAGCACAGACAAGGAATGTGAGACTTTGGAGACACCGCCTATCTGTTGAACGTCAGTAAATTTCATCATGTCATTTATACTGTGCACCTGGTGACAGCGCTGACATATTTTCAGGTATCGACAGCATCAGAATGGCCCTAAATTTGAGCAATGCGTTCCATGGTTCATTTACCTTCTGTCTGTATTCACTACAGCTTGACCTGCACACTAAAGAGCAATGAGGGGAGGTTACACAGCACCTATACAAGGTGTCCTGTCCCCCATAATTCCCTGTTATAAGGTCAGTGAATCTTACTACAATGATTTATATAACACTTAGTGTATGAAAACCCTATTCCATTAACTTGTCCTATTTGGTCTCTTTTGGCCTGTTAAGGGCCCTTCTAGACCGGCGGTCCGATCAGGTCCACCTGTCAGTTTTGCAGGCGGACCCCATGGGATGCCCAATATAAGTCTATGTAAAGCTGGCCATTCACCTATAGATTTTTGATCGGAAATTTTAGTTGCTGTCAAGAACCCTTGTTTGATTCCAGCTCAAATGCCCATCAAGCCTTCCCGCTCCATGCCTGTCTTCTCTCTCCCTTTCCCTGCCCTTTTCCTAGACACCAAGCACTTACCTAGCCCTATTCATCTGTTTTCATGTACTTAGAAACTATGCCAAATGTAAGTGCCACTATCTCTTCCGATTGCTATGTTGTACAACGCAACTTGAGGCGAACACTACATTCCCTACCTGCCTCTTTGGTGCACCGCTTTTGCTCCTCGATAACTTTTCTTTCAATGCTCGAATTACACCAATAATGGCCTTTGTGACGAGCCACTGTTCCTTTTTTCGTTGAGATGACCATCCCCCTCCATATTGTATGCACTATGTTCTATGTATGCACCCTACACCCCGGATTGTTTATGGGAATGCTGTCATGATGTTGAGGCGGAGCCTCCCTGTACCATTGTACAATGCATATGTACAATAAAGTTGACTTCTGATAAAAAAAAAAAATGCCCATCAAGCACAGACCAATTTCAATAATAGTTTGTTAGCAATTTAACTCACCAAATTTTGTTGATCGACAGAACGGATTTTCGTTTGCACATATGCAGCGTTCTGGCTGCAATTTTTGACGTACAAACACGCCACTAATCCATTGATTTTCATTCGCTTTGAAAAAAGTTTTCCAGCTTGACCGATTGAGGAAATTTGGCCAGCATTAAAGTCATTAAAATCGTTGGATTCCCATCAACTGTTCAATTTATCGTTCGAAATCACATTCCTGTTTGATTTCCAAACGAAAATCGAGGAGTGTATGGGCACCTTAAGACGGATCTAGATGGACAGGTATCCGTTTACATTTGGCTGCCCTCGGCTCCGGCCAGGTCCAGAAAAACAAATGGAACAGTGTTTTGTTTCGCCAGACCTGATCGTCTCAGACTGTGGGGTAATCTAATGTTAACGGACACATGTCTATTTACATCCAAATTTCCATAGAATTGGAGACATGGGGTCCGGTCATTTCACTGAATTGATATGGATTTCACAGCGCTGATATCTGAGCCATACTGCTCCGATTAGGAGAGGATCCATGCAGGGATCCCCTCCTGATCGGATAGTGTGAAAGGGGCCTAAATGTACCATTATAAACAGCATTTTGATTTATATCTGTTAAAAGTGCAGAATGCATGTTGATCTTGCCAACACCCTTGTGAGCTGATAACTTTCTGTGATGCACTTATATTTGTTACACTGTTCCCTGATATCTCTACGGACTGCAACGCACATCCCATTTAAGTTATGGGGAAGAGTGGGTATGTTCTGCAGTCCTGTGCCAGGGTGATAACGCCAACTATATCTATAGATATATATATATATACACACACAACAGTTAGTGAGCGTTGTCACTCGTACTACCGTGTTTCCCCGGAAATAAGACCCTGTCTTATATTTTTTTTTCCACCAAAAAAGACACTAGGTCTTATTTTCGTGCGGACTGGCGGGCGGACTATGAAAGGGAGGGAGCTGTGGCCGGTTTTGACAATTTCAATTATATGTGCAGCTACCCCGAAAATAAGACCTAGAGCTATCTTCAGAGATTTCTGTAATATAAGATCTACCACCGAACTAGGTCTTATTTTTGGGGTAGGTCTTATATTCCAGAAATCCCTGAAGATAGCGCTAGGTCTAAAGGTGCCCATACACTGCTCGATTCTCGTACGAGAATCGTGGGAAATCCCGCGATCGTACGAGAATCGAGCAGTGTGAACGAAGACGTGCAACCGTTTCTACTGTACGGTCGCACATCTTTTGTCTAAGGAGCACGCTAGAAAACCAGCCGAAAATCGTACGATTTTCGGCTGGTTTGAATGGTGCTCGGGAGGCAAATGCCGAACGGGCCGGTGTGCGCACGCTGCCTGTTCAGCATTGCGGTCAACGGAAGCCCGCCCCTCAGGGGGGCGGGCTTGCGATGATCGAGAGTACAATCTGCCGGTCCAAGATGGGCAGATCGTACGTTTTTTAAATTACTTTACAACCATCGCAAGACTAAGGTCTTGCGATGGTTGTAAAGTGTATGGCCACCTTTACTTTCGGGGAAACACGGTATGTACAGGATTGCCAGGTGAAAAAAAAA
>NW_017307411.1:96630-139399 GCF_000935625.1 Nanorana parkeri | reverse complement strand
AAAAAAGACACTAGGTCTTATTTTCGTGCGGACTGGCGGGCGGACTATGAAAGGGAGGGAGCTGTGGCCGGTTTTGACAATTTCAATTATATGTGCAGCTACCCCGAAAATAAGACCTAGAGCTATCTTCAGAGATTTCTGTAATATAAGATCTACCACCGAACTAGGTCTTATTTTTGGGGTAGGTCTTATATTCCAGAAATCCCTGAAGATAGCGCTAGGTCTAAAGGTGCCCATACACTGCTCGATTCTCGTACGAGAATCGTGGGAAATCCCGCGATCGTACGAGAATCGAGCAGTGTGAACGAAGACGTGCAACCGTTTCTACTGTACGGTCGCACATCTTTTGTCTAAGGAGCACGCTAGAAAACCAGCCGAAAATCGTACGATTTTCGGCTGGTTTGAATGGTGCTCGGGAGGCAAATGCCGAACGGGCCGGTGTGCGCACGCTGCCTGTTCAGCATTGCGGTCAACGGAAGCCCGCCCCTCAGGGGGGCGGGCTTGCGATGATCGAGAGTACAATCTGCCGGTCCAAGATGGGCAGATCGTACGTTTTTTAAATTACTTTACAACCATCGCAAGACTAAGGTCTTGCGATGGTTGTAAAGTGTATGGCCACCTTTACTTTCGGGGAAACACGGTATGTACAGGATTGCCAGGTGAAAAAAAAAAGGAGAACCCTGAAAAAAGAAATGCAATGCAGGTGCCACATCCAAGGAATGGTAAGCTTCAGTAATTACATTTTTGGGGTTAGATACACTTTAACGTAAACTGAATAGACCTTTTGGCTTGTGATCATAACAGTGTTGGTATGTTTCCTGGATATCATTAGCCATTTATTAATTGACTTTTCTTATTGCCTAGAGTTCCATTTTAAACGAACTAGCAAATTAATGAAACTGCATACTTGTGATGATCAGTCATCTAAACATAACCCTTTCAGACAATGGGAATTATAGTATCAGTCACGGCAAAGTAAGGTTTACGTGTTTGCGTAAACAATTTTAGGAGTTTTTTTTCTTTAACGTGACATACATTTTGCTGGCTGGAATTGCTGTCTTTTTAAAAGTGAAAAGATAAAAATCTTGAAGCCAGAAATCACTCTTTTGGCAGCAGCGTGCAGTAGATGTTCCGAATTATTAAGGCAATGACGTTCCTTCAGCATAGCTTTCCGTTCTCTTTCACAATTATTGTGACATTTTTCCTCTCCTCATATTTAATTTTAAGTTTAATGTCAGTGTTGCAATCTTTATTTGCGTTACAGGATCATAACCCCTTCTTCGCTTTCTGTGCCTACACAACATTTTTTCCAATCGAGTACATGTGGCTCACGATTGTGGGGAATATTGTACCACAACAATTGTGTATCCAAGGGCCAATGACAAGCATATTGCTAGCTAAAGAAGAATTTCAGCTTTTACCATGATGTTTCTAAACAAAAGTGCAAGAATTCACACATTGGAACATGCATTTGAATTGTTGGTTGGTGCTGGCTGAGGATGATAGACCCTGGATAGGAGATGATAGACATAGGCAATTATGTTTGACCATATTTGGCCATTTTCTTTTTACTTGTAAACCACTTGTGGACTAAGGGTGCACCAGGTATGCCCTGCAGGACTTCAGGATTTAAAAAAAAATTAACCCTTGTAATGGGGCTACCCCCACACTGCAAGGGTTAAGTGTGTTTTGTCTAGGAGCTGAAATAAGGAAGAAACACTCACCCGATCCTCAATCCCACTTTGCTGGTATACCGGTCCCTGCAGCCCCTTCTTGCCCCAACTCCAGCGGTCTAAGGTCTCGTTCACACCTAGGCGTATTGCATATGCGCGTCTGTTGCGCGTTTTTACAGCGATTTGCGGTAAAAAAGTCGCACGACAAACGCACGTTTCCGAAGGCTACTTGGCTGTATCCCAATGGAAACGTTCAACAAAACGGCCCAAAGTAGTACATGTACCTTTTCAGGCGTGGGCCGCTTTGTAGCGCGTTAGGGACGGGCGGAAATACGCCAAGGTGGGAACGAGACCATTGAATACAATGGGATTTATATTTTTGAGCGTTTTGTAGAGCAGTCGTCGAGCGTAGAACGCGCTACAAAACGTTCAGGTGTGAACGAGGGCTTAAGACCCATGATGTAATCATGTCTAATGCAGGTCCATTAGACATGAGAACGCTGAGGGACATACCACAGCCGGAGGGGGAGAGAGGTGAGTAGTCACTGCTGCAAAGACTGGAGTTTGGGTGAGTATTTCTTTATTTTTGCCCCAGACCAAAACGAGCACTTAACCCTTGCAGTGTGGGGGATGGTTCCACTGCATGTATTAATCCTGAGTTATTTTTCAAGCTAAGCCCATAGGGCATACCTAATATGTGCTACAATGGCCCACACCCTGGGGTGGGACTTTGCCAGGACCTATTCACAGTTTGACAGTCTAGGTTGGGATCTGTAAACAGAAGACAATAATAAAAAAGTAAAAGTCATAATAGCAGGATTGATGATAGAAGCAATGTAACTATTTTATTACATTGTAATTCATTACAGCTGTTATGTAAAGATGATGGGCTTACCTTTGATCTGTTCTGTAGCTTCTGCTGCTGAACCCTGCAAAGTGGGGGGAAAAAACAGCCCTGCCTAACCAGTATCTGCATTGTTCTAGAATAATCTGAAATAAATTCCCTTGCTAAGCAATAAAATGTTGCAGTGCAATTAATGCAAGCCTATATCCTACCTAAATTGATAGAAACCAATATTTGTAACTTTATTTTAGATCCCTAGATAAAACAAGCACTTACCCTTGCAATATGTGCCATAAAGGCCTATGTTTTTAATGCCATTTGTTAAAGCCAATCTCCAGACACCATTTTTTTATTGTAATGCCAACAATTAAATTGGGGGGGGGTTGTAGATATCTGCTGACTAGCCGATAAGAGTGCTAGGGTGCTTTTAGTGTTGTATTGTTCTGTTGGCTTGCCTAATGTGCACCTCACTTATTCTAGGTATGAGTTACCTGGGAAGTGCACATTTTTATATCACATTTGTAGAAGTTCAGCTTTTTCTAGAAGAGCAGACTGAAAATTGCATGTATTAGTAGTCGTATGCTACAAGACGTTCCCAATCAGATGTTTATACATGTAACTCTGTACATGTGGATGTACTGGAAGGTAAACTGACAATGTATGCAAATGATTACACAGAAGGGGAATTCAAAGGTAATATAAACCGTTGTGCACAGAAAGGCATTTTCTACTCGCAACAGGCTCTTGGAAACACAGCAGGGGCCATCTGGCTTAGATACCGACTTGATTAAATATACAAAGTTTGGTTTAACAGCTCAGCTGCTATCACAGTTACCAAAGAGCTGCACTTAGATGTTTCCTATTATGCAGCAGTGTTATGGTCATCTGCTGGTCCATGTAGAGGGGTTACTTTGTCAGTATTCTGTATTTCCATTGTTTTCATTAGAATCAATTAAATTGTAAAAGGGTATTTCACAATTAGTGTTTCAGTAACTGTAGCTTGTATTGCGTTGTTAGCTATTCAAAACCGGACACACATAAAATATTCAAGACCGCAACTAAAGTGCTTGCTGTAATTCATGTTGGCATGGCAATGGCTAAAGACAGAGACCGGGCATCATGCCCAAATAGAGTGCTCTGCGTTGTTCTTCTGATCGCTTTGCACCCTTGGTACAGGGTTGGGTAACCATTGTAATGTATTGAATGTTTCATTGTCTGCTTTAGATTAACATTTCTTAGAGATGGTTTTCATTAATCAGTTTTTTGTGCAAAAAGGTTGTCCGTTTTCCCAGTTTTATAAAGGAATTCCACATTTGACCCTTTGTGGGCTAGACTGAAGATTTTCACAATGACACAAATTCGAATAGTACGGCAAGGGTTTACCAAATTCAAGTAGGCTTTGGGCGCCAGGTAGGTGAATCTACTTACAAGCAAAAAACAGGAAAAAATGCCTATCTGCTGATGGAGATCTCAAGTAAAAGGTGTTTTTTGGGGGGTTTTGCTACCTAACTTGTCCTGTCCTGGTATTTGGTCAATACAACAGAATTTCAGGTATTTCCCTTTCCCTCAAAGTGAATTTCCAAGCACTCATGGCATTGTCCCACTGGACCCTTAGCACATTGATGTTATCATGGGTTATCATGGGTGTAGTGTATGTGCTCATGGATATCTGGAGTCTCTTCATGTTTTCTCTCTGCATGGCAAGATTTTCCAATAGAATTCGGAACGTTTGTTCGACTTTGTAATTGTTAATGGGGTCAAATCTACGTTCGTTTTCGACCACAGTAACGTAAAATTTTGAAGGTGCATGCTGGAAAATTTTTGTCGATCAGACAAATTTCTAACAATGAAAGTGGTTTTTGTTCGGAAACCCCAGTCATTCTAAAATCCAATTTTTTAAAACAAAAATTAAACAAAATCTGAAATGGCAATCGGCAAGTTTCTGATGCCAGTATGGAATGTTCCCACTCGATATTTCGTACGAACGTTTGTTTGAAATTCTAACCATGTATACCCTACTTTACCCATGTGTAATATGGAACATGCATGTAATCCATTCCTGTCCCAGGAACAGATTCTCCTTCTTCCTACCACAGCAGTGATTAAGAGATTAGCTGGTTTAGGAAATAAAAGCATAGTCCAACAGGGCAGTGCAAATTGTCTATGTAGCCTAAAAAAGTGAGATTGTTTACCAAAATCACCAAAAAGAAGGTGAGTAATTCAACCTGCCAAGGAGACAGTCCTTCTAGTTTAGGTAGTAACTATTGAGTAGTGCATTATCTAGCGATACTTGTTTGTATATTGATCTAATGCAGAGGATGTATCTCTCTCTATAAACATACCATTATTACACACAAAAACGGGCCATGGAATGCTGACATTTTGGTTTAACTGCAAATGTGAAAAAAATTATGCAGCAGCTTAGTGTATCTAAAGCCAACATTATTTTTTTCATTTTGGCTAGAATTGGGGAGAGTTAGAACCCACCTCAGGCTTTCATTGGTGTTCCTACTAGGGTTAAGTTGTCACTGGAACAGGAATAGATGGGAACTCTTACAATGGGGAAACTTGTTCCAAGTCAAAACTTTCAAAGGGAGAATTTCCCATATTTGTGTATTACAGAAGTGCGTAGGTCTGAAAAGGGCCTAAGGCTAGCTGTACTTTCAAATGACCTTTTCCCATGCTAACCAAACACCCCTTGCACTTGCCTTAGATCTGCTAGCAGTGTGGTTCAGGAGCCTGCACCTCTAAAGTAGCCACCACTCCAAGCTTGCGCCCATGATGGACTATAACTTCAGTACAAATTGCTAACTAAATGTGAGATTGTAGTCCAGCATGGGAGTGAGCATGGGGAACAAAAGTAGCCACCCTCCAGAAGGAAGGACAGTGTCGGCACCAATTCAGAGATGATTTGAGGATCTACAGCTGAGTGATAAACAAATAAGATACATGTTTGCTAATAGTTAAGGTGCTTGAATGCATTTTTAAGATTAACTCCTGAGTTTAGTGTCACTTTAAAGCAAACATTTTTAATCATATGAATTGATGTTCATACTTTCAATAGCGGAACTGGCATCACCCTGGTTGTGAACGTGGCCATGAGCCAGTAATGTATGTTTGCCTAAACGTCACATTTCCAAGAATATGTATTTATTTACAGTACATGGGCTTATTAAATTTGTGAAAACTGCATGTTGATCTTCTGCCAGACGTTAATTTTAAGCATATTTCTGTTAGTTCACCAAAAGGTAAACCATTTCTTTTAACCCCCAAGCCATCCACTGCCCGACTTTTTATGATTCTTCTTAATTGATGGTCACAATCGTGGATTTTTGCTATTTTGTGCCCTATGCCATGACTTCACAATGAGTAATATCCCTCACTTTCTTCCTGTTACATTTCCTGGATATATATGTGAGCTCTTACCCAACCATTTTGTATGTTGAGGAAGTGGTGACACAACAGCTGATCAGGCCATTTGAACTGGAGCATTAGAGGGGTAGATAACGATCTGATCAGGGCTTAACGTGTCTTAAAGCCCAGCTTTCCCTTTATAACCTCTAATAAAAGAAAGTTACATTTGTGTTCTGCTTGCTTGCTATTTTAGACTTTATCAGCTTGCATTGAGTTAAAAGCGTGTCTAAACCCAAGAACAAAAATGTTATATTGGAGCTTTTACAGGCCTTAGATACTGTATGTTGGCTTAATTCACTTAATTTCCAAGCTTTTTGGTTTTCTTTATGTTCACTGAGTAATTTTGCCAGTTACACAACGTAGCGGGACAACGTTTGCTCACCATACTGTATCCATGGAAAAGCTTTGTCACCCTAGAAAAGGACTACGGAAGCATCTCTCTTACATAACAACATCCTCAGATATAACCGGGAACAATGTAACTGAGAAAAGTGCACAAAAAATTAACAGTTGCCAAGATTTCTGGCAGAATCAACAGCTTATCCCACAGATCCACCAAATTTAATGGTATATTTAGCAGACCATAAGGAACCAAAAAAAGAGAAGTTTGTTAGGATTTACATACATTTTAGGATCATTTGAAACTGTACTATTTACATCAGTTTCCAACACACTATTTTAATAGTTTGCAGGTTTGGAATGACCTAAGGATTGATTTACACCAATATTTTGTTAGAATCTTATAGAGTTGCCACAAATGGCGTTTCATTCAGTTCTACGGGCACAGAGGGGTGTGAAGTGGTTCTACCGAGTCCCATCCTGCTGTGTTGGAAAAAAGTAGGGCATGCCTTCCTTTTTTTCAGCACACACCACCACGTTCCGGCCGCAACATGTTGGTGTGAATGGGCACCATCCGTGACGAGACAAATTGCCTCGTCTTGCATTGGGGCTGCGCTCAAAACAACAGACAGCGCAGTTCCAACGCAAATAGGGTAAATGGGCCCTAAATTATTAAAATTCAGTCAAGATCATGAAGTTCCAGTCAAAAGGTATCTGTATCCGATTTCCACCCCAGTTTTGATCACTGGTCATTTAAAAGCTAATAAAATTGGGAAAGTTAACTCCAAGCAAAAAGGTTTGCAGTCAAATGCCAATGAAAACCTTCCAGTATTACCAAGTGTATGGTCAGTGAAGTGTAAATGTAGCATATAAAAGCAGGTGGAAGAAAATGGAGTAAATGGTCTTTTCACAAATAGGCCTGTTCTCTCAAAGTAGTACTTGCAGCATTTTGTTCCGACCGGACCGGGCCTCAGGCATAATGTGCCTTGCAATCCCGTGAAGCGCATCACTTCAATGGACCGCCACGCCCCCTTCTGCCCCAAAACATAGTGAGCCGGCTGCAATGCGATGCAGTGCGTTCTGGCCAGAACACACTGTGTCTGGTGTGAACGAGGCCTAAAGGAAGAATGGGCTGCCTCCAGGTGTACCTGCACCAATTAATGTTTTGCTATTTAAGATGTAGGCTCTCATAGATTAGAGTTAGGCTCCTTTTGTGCTCCTGCACAAAGGAGTCTTGACAAGGCAGTGTGGCGTTCTCAAATTTTGCAAAAGCTGTACAACTAAAACCTCTGTTTTTAACGCAAATTGTTGGACAGGGTAATTTTTGTTTTTTGCCGGTTAGATGGCGAGTGTGCTGAGAAATTTTTGTGCTTTGTCCACCACCAGATCCAGACATTGGGTAGAAGCACTCAACATGGAATCTCGGTACTAGAACATGGCAATTTTGCAGCCTTGCTTGTGAAATCTTTATATGCACCCTATTATTTATCTTCACCTACTTGTCTGAATCTGCCTCTTCAGACAATGGTCACTCAAAAAGTCTTTCAGTTTCTAACCTATCGTATGCCTGACCTGACACAATGTCTCTCAATTCCGGAGTGTCCGACCATGTCAAAAACAGTGTGCTGTGGTTGTTTACATTCCTCTTAAAGGAGAACTATGAGGTGAGTGCTTTTCACTCACCTCTTAGTTCTAGCCGACCTGTGACAATGAGACTGTCACAGGTCGGCTCAGTAGATCGGGAGGTGAGCGAACATATACCGGCGTTTGCTCACCTCTCGATGCTGTCACAGCTCTCTGTTGTGACAGGGGAGGGGCTGGATTCCCCCCGCTCCGATCCGCCAGCGCTGACTGGCGGGTTGGACGGGGGAGGGGGCGGGGACAGCTGGCTCTGCCTCTAGATAGGCAGAGCCAGCTGTCACTCACGCAGCTGGGCGGATCTCGACATCGATGTCGGGATCCGCTGCGGCGTCTCAGTATACCGTGAGCTGTAGCTCGCGGTATACTGAGCTTAGGGTAACGGGAGGACGCTAGTTTGTGTCCTCCCGTTACCCAAAGGAGAACTATGGGGAAAAGCCCTGACCCCATAGTTCTCCTTTAACTTCGAGGATCTTTTATTTGTGAACTCTCAGAAGCTAGCAAACAATATGTGAAGTCACACAGCTGACAGAGCAGCCACTCTCAGATTTAAAGGATAAGTGCACTTTAAAACAAAGTGCGCTTATTTTTGTAGGCCCTATTGAGGGAACATCATTGCTCCTTACCAGTGCACAGTTGAATACTTACCGAGTTCCGATGGGCCTGACCTCCTTTTAATTGTTTACATTTTGCAGCAGACACCTCCTTCTCCTTCCACAGTATATCCCCACTGACTTCTATAGGGCTCATCGCCCAGCTGGGAGACAGAGATAGATGAGCCTTATAGAAGTCAATGGGGATGTACTGTGCAGAAGCATAGAAGGAGACATCCACTGCAAGAGGTCAACAATCAACAGAGGTGGGCTCATTGGAATATCCAGCATCCATCGGTGCACGAGGAGGGATGGAACAATGATGTCACCTTAATGGGGCCTAAGGAATCTGTGCACTTAGACTTTAATGTCCATGCAGTGCAAAGCAACAGGTTCACTTTAATGCCCTTTCCTCTGTTGCATACTCACCTTGCCTTTCCTCCCCTGCTGCCTTATTTAACTCAAGGCCTATCCCCAGGCACCAGTGTTCTACACAGTGAGTCCCATACTACACCTGGAAAAACCTGGTATTATCTTCACTTTCTCGGTGGGTGCATGCAGTGGAGGGGACCTCTAACCCCAGTCACTCAAGCTGAAAACACAGCAAGTTAAACAATGGGTTGCACAAATCTAAATTCATGATGTAAGTAAGCCTGCAAATATATAATGTTAGTAATTGAAATGGCTTATTCAGTTTCTTTCTCAAGTACTTGATATCTCAATAGTTTAAAGATTCCTTACACCAGTATGGCTTCAGATTCCCAATTGACTTCTATGATGACATGGTTCAGCGATTGTTATCAGGACTGACGGCATTTTATTTGGTAACATTTAATGTGATGTCATAGTTCCTTACACCTGTATGACTTCTGATTCCCAATTGCCTTCTATGATGACATGGTACAGTGGTTGCTATCAGGACTGTCGGCAGTTTATTTGGTAACATTTCATGTGATGTCACAGTATCCCTTTCCTTAAGCCAGTATGGCTTCAGATTCCCAATTGCCTTCTATGATGACATGGTACAGTGGTTGCTATCAGGACTGTCGGCAGTTTATTTGGTAACATTTCATGTGATGTCATAGTTCCCCTTTCCTTACACCAGTATGGCTTCAGATTCCCAAGTGATTTCTGTGCTGATATGGTACAGTGGTTGCTATCAAGACTTCCGGTATTTTATTTGGTAGACTTTGGTAGACCACACAGAAAGTTGTGCACATAAAACAATGACATCTGTGTGGTCCCTGTCTTTCCATGCAGGTTATTAATTTCAGTTAAATGAGTCCTTTGTGTTCTGCTCATAAACAAAATGCTCTAATGGGTTTTTCATGTAAGGGGTTGATTTAAACTGCTGCATTCCTGGAAGGCAGCTTATTCATGAAATAGGATGAAATGAATAGATAGTACCTTGTATCAGATAAACAGTACGCAAGGCTCATACAGCCAGTCACTTAAAGCAACCCTGTAGTGAGCATAAAGACATGAAATAATGGTGGAGCTGTACAGCAGAGAATCAGTCCTAGTGAAAATCTATTCATTCCAGGTATGGAATGTGTGCACTCCTTATCACTTTTTTCCTTCAAAGACTCCTGCATACCTAAAGTAATACAGATAATGTTGCATTTCTTATTACAATGCTAAGATTAAGAAAAATAAGACTTGCAACAGTTTCTTCAGAACAGACAATGACGTGAGATGTCAGGGGAGTAAACATCAAAAATTTGGAAGACCGTTTATAGATATGAGATCTTTGCCTAGGTCTGGCCCAAATGTACCCCAAGATGAGGCCAGCCAGGGTTGACGACCAAGGCTGCCTCCATAGATATAATGGAGAAATGAGTGTAGCAGTGAGGGGACAGTAAGTTTGCTATTTGCAGGATTACCAGGTAAAAAATAAAGGAAAAAAAACACCAAAAATAAAGAAAACAAATGCAGCCGTCACATCTAAGGATTGCTAAGCTGCTATAAAACATATTTTAGTTTTTGAGCTTATTTAAAGAAAAACTCAAGGGTTTTATTAAACTGCTCATTTTGGTCTAGGCCAGAATAAAGATGTACTCACCTGATCCCCGTTCCTGTGGCAGTCAGCGCTCACCTCTTTCCCCCTCCTTCGGTATCCTCATGTCTAATGCAAGTAAATGGATCTGCACAGGGCGTGATGATGTCAGTGATCCTTACACCCCAGGGGAGAAGAGGCTGTGGGGACCAGTCTAGTAGCGAGGCAGGACTGAGGATCACGTGACTGTATTTTCTTTATTTGTGCCTCCTAGAGCAGTGGTTCTCAACCTGTGTAACCTCAGGACCCACATTTGTCCTTTGGTCATGAAGTCACAACCCAAGTCGCACTGCAATGGAACGCATGGCATTGCAGTACCGCGCGTTCTGGTACGGGCAACTGAACTGTAGGCAGGAGGTTTGTTTGGGGTGCCATTCAAATGAATGGCAATGCAACGCACCTCCTACACCAGAATGTGTAGTAGGTTCAGTGGTGTGGTACAGTGTATTAAAGGCACAGGACTGTTCGATTGACGCACTGTACTGATGTGAACGGGCACTCAAAAACACTGACAGACTCGCACAACCACAGACAGAATCTCACACACATATACACACTCCAAGATCCACCCAGTCTCCCTACCTTACGAGAACTGGAGTGGATCCTCAGCCTGGAGTCCAGTGTGGGCCGCTGTGCTGTGGCGAAGCTTCATCCATACGTGCATTGCTTGTATAGCTCCCTTGCGTGCCATGTAGAGGTGCAGGTAGCCAGAATGTGACATCACTCTGGTCCAGGCACCTCTACAGGGCACACGAGAGAGTGCATGTATGGAGCTCTCTCACAGCCATAGCTCCAGCCCACCCCACCCCACCTCAAGCCGATACTCTGTGCCGGGGAGAATATTTTGAATGGCTGCTCGGCGTAAGAATGGACAGTGCTGCACTAGGGGGAGGCAGAGGAGCTTCTCACCTAGAAAAGTGGAAGGCACATGGCGACCCATTGAACACGGGGTCGCGACCCACTTTTGGGTCATGACACACCAGTTTGGAACCAAGGCTCTAGACCAAAACGAGCACTTAACCCTTGTATTGCAGGGGTATCCCCACTGCAAGGGTTAGTTTTTTTTTAAATCCTGGAGTTCCTCTTTAATCTAAAAAGCATTGTTTTAATAGGTCATAACTAACAGTCTTAACTCTTTTAGGCAAGGTTCACACCTAGACTTTTGCAGTTTTCTCGCATGTTGTTGCACGATTTTGTGCATTTTTGCCTTTAAAAACCCACGTTTCTCAATGCATAGAGTTGTCTATAGGACCAAAAGCATGCGGCATCCACCTCAAAATAGCTCCTTCATCTTTTCATGCGACGGGTGTCTTTCTACACGTGGCACACGCTAAGGTGTAAACAATTGCCATTGACTTGCATGGAAATGTGTGTTTTGCTTGTTTTTAAGCACATAGATCCGCATGTAAAAATGTTCAGGTGTGAACCAGGCCTTATAATCACTGGTCTCATGTAAGCAAATGACAATCTATGGCTTTGTTATGGGCTGTTACACTCTGCACTTTACCATTTATCCTTTGCACATTGAATAGGCATTTGGTTATCTCTCATGTAGCGAGAAATGATTTGGTAGCATATTTACACAAGTAGTGTAACATGACTGATAGATTAAACTGATTAATGTGAGAGAGACCTCGTTGGTGCTTGTTCAACTGACTATTAAGAACACTATGGCGCTCTCCTCCTCCAGATCATGCCTTTTATCTTCCCCAAGAATTCTACTGGGGAAAGAGTTGTGATCATCTTTTCACATTGCTTAGGTTGCATCCTTTTGTCAAATGATATCGGTGACCTTGTGTGGGATTGGGCATGATGCTGTGTATACAAGGTCTGACATAACAGGCACACAGAATGTGGTGACGTGCAGATTGACTGAATCTGCTTGTAAACTATACACAGGAATGAGATAAAACAGTATGAAAATATTTCTCTTGTGTTGTAAGCTTTCATGAACAGGGTCCTCCTAACCCTCTTAATTCTATTGTACCTGTACCGTCTTCCTTTATTTTGTAAAGCTCTACACAAATTGTTGGCACTATATAAATGCTATATGACAATAATAGTAGTATTAATTGCCAGAATTTGAAGTTTAAGGTATAATGAAACTCTCTTTTATTTCTGCTTGCTAGCAGTAGATATATGCAAAAACATAAAAAAGTTACCAAAAAGGATTTTACTTACCTGTGTCTCCGCCGCTCGCTCCCGTCCGAAGATCTGAAGATTTTTGAGCGGCCGTGCAGGATGATGGGGCGGGCGCATGCACAGTAGAGATCTTCGGCCGGGAGAAGAGAAGAGACACAGGGTAAGTCAATGCACGCAGCCAGGAACGTGCAAGTCGGACAGACACCATGGAACACAGAAGACACAGCAGTCAGCGCTGGATCAGAGTCCAGCACCAGCGCTGGAAGGACTCCTGAAAACCACTGGAAAGAAGATGATGATCGGATCAAGAAGCATCATTTAACCCCTTCGTGACTGACGACGTACAGTGTACGTCGCCAGCATCGGGGCTGTTTAAACAGACTCCTATTTTGTTGTGTTTTGGGGAATTAAATTAAATTTTTCACTAAATGTTGGGGTTTAATAAGGAGTTGCGCTAATATTGCGCAACATAAAAATTTGCAACTACCACCATTTTATTCTATAGGGTCTTGGCATTCAGAAAATATATAATGTTGGGGGGTTTTAAGTCATTTTCAGGCCTAAATATATAATATAGAATATATAAAATGTTGAATATAACATGGGTGAAAAAATGAAAAAAGGGCCTCAGTCATGAAGGGGTTAAGGCAAGTCCTTAAAGCCGCATGGGCGTGGAGGGAGACAAATATTTGTGACTTTAATGGTGCTTTAAGTATATGTCTACTTTAACATACTAATGTTCACTAATATACAGATGGACAACATTAATATCTTTGCTTTTGCCTGGAATTCAGTCAGTTGTAGTAGTGCTTGATGTTTGGTAATACAGGTTACCTTGTAAACCGAAAATCACAATGCATTTATACTTTGAGGCTTCCCAGTTAATAATGGTTTCTTTGAGAGTGCTAAGAATAGTACAATAATTACAGGTGTCTATTGCCTATAATCTCTTAATACTTCTGTATAAGAATTCTGGATTCCTGGAAGTGAAGTAAAGGGGATTTCCACTTGTGAGAACGTACATCAATGTTATTATTCAGCACATCGCAGCCTTACCAAGTATATTCTCATAAAACCTGCTTCCTCTCTGCTGTTGCTCAACAGGAGCGAATTACATTTTTTTAAATGTTTTTTAATTTGTTCTTGCCCGGACTAAACAAACTAACCATTCACTTGATGAAAGTCACCATAAGGCATTTATACTTAAAGTGACATTAAACCCTCAGATTTTTTACCATAAACCAATACTGTAATGTGTGCCATACTGTAATCCATGGTTGTTTCCCTTCTCTTTGCTGCTCTTCCTTTTAAATCCTCATGTCTTCTCATGCTTGGGGAGAACTTCCCTTTTCAGCTCAGTGCCTCTTCCTGTAGTGCTGGCTCAGATTACAAGCCTATACAAACGGATACACAGACACCGTGTATCCATTCCTGAGACAAGGCAGTCTGCTGCAAAACAGAAGTTCTGCAGAGCATGAGAACAGATACAGATTCAAAAGGAAGAGCAGCAAAGAGAAGGGAAACAACCATGGATTACAGTAAGGCACACATTACAGTATTGTTTTATGTTAAAAAATCTGAGGGTTTAATGTCACTTTAAGTTACCACCCACATATTCCCACCTCCCCAATCTGCCTTTGGAGCTCATCCTATACATGGTACTCCTAGGTATGGATAACATGTGATTCCTGCTTCCAACCTTTCCATGCTTGCTGTCAAACAAAGTCTGAGCATAGATATGGGGTGATGAAGGGGTGTACATAGCTCTGAGAAGGTTTTGATTTTTGCACAGAAATGTTTGGTGGGTGCAGCGGTACATTTTAATGGTGTAGTTCTAGCCTCATTGTGGAGTCTATCAGGAAAACCTATTTCTGTGCCTAGTCCAGGCAAACTGAGCTGTTCGATCAGGAGGGGATCCGTGCACAGATGGAGCAAAAAATTGAAATGACCGGACCACATATCAGTCTATAGGGAATCGAACATGTGTCTTTTTACATCAGATTACCCCCAATCCAGCACAATCAGGTCTGATGAAACGGAACACTTGGCTGGAGCCTGGGGCAACCGGATGTAAACAGACACCCGTCCGTTTAGACCAGGCTGCCCATAGACTTACATTGGGCATCCGATTGGGTCCGCCTAAAAAACTGAAAGGGGGACCTGATTGGACCACTTGTCTAAAAGGGGCCTTACACACTATCCCTAACTCAGTGCAGGTTATAATGTGTGTGCAATGGCAGATGAATACATGAAGATACAAATGATATGCAAAGTATACACAGGGTAGCCCAAAGGTAACTAATAAGTAACAGACTCTTTGAAGTGAGTAAAGGATCCAATGCTGCTAGTCCGCAGGAAACGGATGGGCAGCTCCAGCAATCTTCAAAGGGGGTAACCCTTTCACTAAAAATCACATCAGTATGCAGCTCTGTATGTTAATTTAAAATCATCTTGCATTCATTAGTTAGACATATATGTTTTTCATTTACTTACAAGTACAGTTCATCTACTTCCTGGTCCACTTCTGGCAAAATGATTTAATTGTGCCCAAGCGTTGCATCCTGGGAAGGTTACATCAGCAGAGCATTGCTGGGAAATCTCATGAGATCTCAGGGAAAGGCATTTTCCTCCCCTGTGATGATGTGCATGGTCACATGTCCTAGTCACATGTGCCAGAGTTCCAGGAGGTAAAAGAAGATCAAGTAACCTGCCCTTAGTGAAAATGGCCACTTTTAGAAGACTGGGGAAGAAAAGAGAAATAAGGTATGCAAAGAATAAAAAGCCGACGATTATCTAGAAGTATGTGTTTGTAGATTGTCATTACTAAACATTTCTAAAGGTGTGTTTGTTATTTTAACCACTTGCTGTCCGGAGCAATTTCTTGATATTTGCACACACATGATAAAATCTGCATTTTTGGCTAGAAAACCGCTTCAGACCCCTAAACAATTATGTAAATAGAAATATACATTTATAAAAAAATAAAAGTAGTAAAGTAAAACATAATAAGAAAATAACTCTCTTGCATGCACGATGTGCATTAAAGGGTAAGTCCAGCGCAGCCCTGCGCTATGCATTTTGGATTTCGCTCGCAACTTGCTAGCACTTGTTGGGTCAGGACACGCTGACCAATGAGAAACGCTTCTTAGCACAGTTAAATACAGTTTTAATGAAAACTATTTTTTTGTTATGGGGCAAGAAAATTGTCATGAGGCACAAGCAGATTGGGCCCTGCTTTAGCCCATGGGCATGTGTTTTTTTTTTTAAAGTTTCCACACCCCTGCACAGTGCACACATAGCAAAGTTTTTCTTGGTATAGATCTACTCAGCTGTGACACTACAACTACAAACCGCAACTAATGTTCAGAGATTTATTTTAAAGTTCCCTGGCAGTTGAGGGTATACCATAAGGGTTCGTGTACACCGGTCTAGTGGAAATACTCCTATTTTTGCTGGTTCTTGGCAGAACAATCCATTTAAAAAAAACAATTGCAACGAAGCGGCAAGTACTCGCGTTTATGAAGCATAAGAATTTTTCAAACTAGAATGGTTTTACAAGTGTATACGCATAAATTGTGTGACAATACTCCTCTTGAATGCTGGATTTGGCCATTTTTTTTTTTTATCGAGCTGAATGTTGCTCTAGATTAGAGGTGAGACTGGGCTTGTTATGAACCCAATTCGCCTAAGTTTGCCCACGTCTGCTCAAACCTTTGACTGCTACCCACCTGCTCCCAACCCAATCTGTGGTGACTGTTTCTGTGGAGGTGTTCCCTGCCCCTTTGTGATGTATAGCTTCGGAGCAGGTAATGCGCCTCCCTGTAATTGATTGGGTCAGGAAGAGGGTGTGTTGGTCAGCGTTTCGAGCAGGCTTCGGTAAACTCTGGTGATTTGGATTCACACCAAGCCCAGGTTCGTCACTGCTGTAGATTACAGAGCTAAACGGCACTATGTTCCTGAACATATTGGCTATAATAGAGCTGCCCTCCTATCCATATATATGAAAACAGCATTGTTTGCGGACGTGTGCATGAGCCCTAAAAGTATATATTTTTTTTTGTTCAAACATTTTAGACACAAATACTGCATTGTGGAGCTTCTTTACAGAATCAGTTTGTGTTCTTTGTACCAATGTGCATGACAACTATTACATTTTAGTATAGCAGTGTAGGGGATGCAACAAGAACGATTAAAGGAGAACTATGAGGTGAGTGCTTTTCACTCACATCATAGTTCTAGCCGACCTGTGACAATGAGATTGTCACAGGTCGGCTTAGTAGATCGGGAGGTGAGCGAACATATAACGGCCTGGGGAGGGGGCGGGTAGAGCTGGCTCTGCCTCTAGATAGGCAGAGCCAGCTGTCAGTCACGCAGCTGGGCGGATCCCAGCACAATTATCGGGATCCGCTTCAGCTGCGGCGTCTCAGTATACCGCGAGCTACAGCTATCGGTATACTGAGCCTAAGGTGACTGGAGGACGCTGGTTTGTGTCCTCCCGTTACCCTGAGGAGAACTATGGGGAAAAGCCTTAACCCCATAGTTCTCCTTTAAATTAAGTTTCAGGTTACTAGGTTGCTAAGTAACAGGCAATTTCTTTGGTTTGTTGAATATACTAGAGCTAATGAAATCTCATTAAGTCCCGGGAGTGCTTTCTGTGAATAATAAACAAGTGATGCAATTTGATAGCTAGATATGAGGGCCGAAGACAATTGGTTATGATATTCGTAAACAATGTCTTGTTTAAGTATGGGTATCATGCTTTCAATTACCGTGATGGGCTATTACAAAGCCGTATATCATTTTAGTTAGACCTAATGGTACTTTAATTATTTGTATGTCTGTTCCATCTGCCATGCCCATGCTGTGAGTCTGTCAAGTCTAGATTTTGCTCTAGAGGCTTGATGGGTCTGAAGGTATTGGTCTGTTGTGGACCATCAACCCTGCCTTACATAAAACTGATTATTTTGCCAGGGCTTAAGGTGGCCATACATTGTACGATTTTCGTTCGTAAACCATACACGGACATTCTTTCGAACTAAAATCGATCAGTTGATGGTACATCACCGATTTTTAATTTTTGATATTGTGATCGAAATTTTTCGATCTGTAAGGTTGGAAAACTTTTCTCTGACTGAGGTGAAAATCAATGAATCCGTGGGGATTTCATTTGTCACAAATTTCCCTGCAAGAACACAGCATATGCAAAAGGAAATGATTTCCATTGTTCATTAAAAATTGCTTGGTTAGTATGGCTAACGAATGATTTCCAAAAAAGACATTTGACTATGCTTGTTGGGGAAGTCTACGTATAATTGAATGAGGGTTCGTGCCAGAAACGCAAAATTTCAAAGGAAAATTGTACAATGTATGTACCTTTTAGTCTGCACTTGAATTTTACTGGACTGTGTATGGACCGAAAACAATTGTAATTCTATGCCTGAAGAAGGGACCCTGCGTCTGCTTGAAACATCGCTATTTGTGTGGCACTATGTTCTATGGCGTTATTGGATGAGGATCCTTGGTGTACTGGTGACATACTTTTACTTCTAGGACTGAAAACAAAACACAAACGCATTTGTTTAGTAAAGCCACCTCCGGACCATTGCACATTGGCAGCCAGATTATATATTTTATGGGTTCTGAGTTATCTTTTTGATGTAATATCTTGGTACAAACATGCAATTCACAACTTCGGGTACCTATGGAGGAGTGAGGCACATCCTTGGCTTCAGCCTATCTTGAGGAGAGGTAAATCATACTTGGTCAATCATCTTGCTTCCTCCCACAAACAAAGAAAATGTGTTGTATATAACCGTGGCATACATAATTGCAGCACACACCATTTTGTAATTTATTTATTACAAGTAGTTATATAGCGCCGACAATTTATGCAGCACTTTACATAGTTGCACATTCACATCAGTCCCTACCCTCAAGGAGCTTACAATCTAATAATTTCTCAATATTACCTTTTACATTTCATCCTGCAGCTAGGCTAAGGTCTCATTAAAAGAGAAGTAAAGCCAAACCTTCTTTTTGGCTTTATTTCTCTTTTGGGTCCGAGGAATACATTTACTAATGTCCTCCTGTGACCCAAACTCCACAGCTGACAGCTCAGAGCAGCGCTGCGTTGGGGAAGGATCCTGACAATATTGTCTGGATCCACCCTTCTGCCTGATTGATAGAGCCCGAGTCCGTTGAGCCCACCCCCTCCTGTCTGTCCCTAAAATGAGTGGACCCTGTTGGAAGCCGTGACTAACAGTCACTGCTCTCTGCAGGGAGAAGACCGTGAGTTGAGCGAACAGCAGTTCGTTATCACTGTTCTTGAGCTTTAGAGCCGACGTGTGACAGCTGCAGTGTCCCGCGCCGGCTCTAAGGGTTTGTTCACACCAATTACAGTGCGTTCCAGAGCTGTTAGCTGCTGGAACACACTGTATCGCACACTAAACTTACCCTGCCTTCCGGGGCGGGAGAGGGCCTGTCCGCAGTGTGATTGGTCGCACCGGAACACATGGCAATACAATGCCTGCGTTCCGGTCCACTGCAATCACAAACAATGCAGTATTGTTTTTCCACACTTTCCGGTGCGGGCACACAAGCTCCAGCCCCAGAACGCGGGGCGGGGGGGGAGGGAGGGGGGTTAGTGTGCGTTCCAGCAGCTAACCGCTCTGGAACTCACTATAATTGGTGTGAACAAGCCCTAAGTAATGGGAAGAGCGTATTTTATTCTCCCAATACTTCTACTTTAACTCTAGATACACTCTATTGCAGTTTGCAGCATTGTCTTAAATGCACGGAAAAGAAAAAATACACTGTTCTGTTTTAAAAATAAGTCCTACGTGTTGCATTTGACCTTCAGCTTGCCATTCAAGTCGGTGAAATGAAATTCTGCAAATGGAATGCCTCTAAAATACATGTCATCAGATGTCCATGAAACCATCATAGGGCATGGTTTTTGGTGGGATGCTAAATTTAATTGTCACTGACTAGTATGAAGCATCTTTTTTCAGCTTTATTAGTTTTCTAGGAGAGAAAATGGTATAGGAAATGAAAGAGACAAAACTCATCAATATAGATGTGCCCATAATTGTTCCATAATTCCTCATGATTTTAAATGTGGAGCTGGCATTTCCAACCATTGGTCAGGGTAGAGGTGGCCATCTCTCTGTTGGTTGAACTGATATTTAGTGTAGATCATTCCGGGGTCAAAGCAAACGCCATCTGACATACAAAGTGTATTTCACTTTTACATTGTGCAGACTTCTATCTATTCATGAGGAAGAAGTCAGCCTCAGGGATGCATTAGTTCATAATAAATGAATTGTCTCCATATGAATGATTTGCTCTACACAAAGAGTTCTCAACTATTTTTCATATCCATGATCACTTGCCAACATCCTTGAACTAATATAGACCAGATTCGGCATGGGGAAATTTTTTTCTTTTTACTCTGCAAAGTTGTTGTGAAATTATGATAATATTTTAACCACTTGAGCACCCATACCTGTATACCCCTTATGGGCAAGAGCTGTTTTTACTAGAGGTGCACCGAAATTTAAATTTCAAAAACGAAACAGAAATTTAAAAAAATGTCACGCTGAAACCGAAATTTACCAAGAATACACGGATGCACTGCTGTATCGGCCAGAAAATGGCACTTTCGGCATTATGCCAAAAGGGCCATTGTCGGCCAATATGTTTTTTCGGTGACCGATATATCGGTGCATCCCTAGTTTTAAAATTTTTAGCCATGGGCCTATTGACTCGTCAATAACTTTGTCATCACCAAAGTAGTAAATTTTTTGGAGGCAAATAATAATTTTTTAGTTAGTGATATAATTTTTTTTTACAATTTTTGACCAGTGTTGCTTTTAAACCAAGCGTTCCTTTATATAAAATTGCAAATGTTAGTCTTTCTTTTATCCTATTTCAAATACTAAAATTACATTCAATGATACAAAGTTTGGAAAATTTCTAATACTAAAAGGCTGAGTCTAGATTTATGCTGTGCTTAATTTACCAACTCTACATCTAGTTTTTTTTTTTTTTTTTGAGGGTAGCGATCACTGGTAGATCGCACTGTCCTCTCCTCCCGCCGCTTTTCTGGTTGGATCTGTATGTGCGTTATAATTAATCGAAATTAATCGATTTAAAAAAATTTCGATTAATCGAACACCAAAATTTTAATCATTACCAGCCCTAAATTTTATACATGAAGCCTCCCAAACAAAAACCAAAATCACTGTTAAAATTTCATCCTTTTTGACAAAAAATTTTCATCCTGCATCTTCTATTTATTTTTCATCACTACAGTTGAAATTGATTGTGTATTTGACTCCATTAACCATCAGAAAAGTGAAAGAATGCACTGAAAGTAAATATTTTCAAACTAAATTCTAACCGTGTATACCTAACTTTATTAGTGTCCCTAGGCTAAGGGTTACTATCCATAGGCCATTGTAAAGTGCTGCGCTATATAAATCCTTTTATAGTAATAATAATTAATTACTAAAATGGGGATCAGCATGGTGCCTGCAGTAGAGGTAAGCGTCATGTGCAGAAATAGCCACCACAGAATCTGTTACAAAATTGATGAGGGGGTTCCTTTTTTTGCATTGTGGAGCATATTCCCATCAACTCTCACTCAAGGCCTTTTTATAGACTCAATATGGAGGCTTAACTGACATTTGTGATGTAGAATCCACTAGTGGTGGCAAAGTCATGTCAGTGATGTTGGCAAGGTGTAGTTGAAGCCAGAGTACAGAGCTGAAATGACGCGGTTTATAGAAAAGCATACAAGAACGGGATGTTGTTGGTAGCCTGGGAACGTATTATATCAGGTGGCATTGTGCAAGAGGGTATACATATATAGAAGTATCACTTTATATCACACCCTTTAATTCTTTTTATCAACAGCCCTTCACCCCCCCCAATAAATAAATAACCTCTACTACAGGCACCATGTTGATCCCCATTTTGATTAGTGATAGTAGGCTCCCTGTAACTTCACGGTAGTTGAGCGACCCCTTTAGGCATAACATGCTCCCAGCTCCTGTATCTCACCACTGGGGCCTGTAGACTGTCAGCCTGGGGCTGTTCTGTTTGGGATAATGTATTCTGTGGAATGCCAACATTTATGGTAGGAGGTCCTCTACATTAGTTAAATCATGTAATTCTATGGGGATTAAAATGCTTACAGGTAATTCTTTACTCTGCTAGCTAATATATACTGTTTTGTTTCCTTGTTTCCTTGTTTCAAATGTGCAAAATGAATACTTTGATCATCTAAATGAATACAAGTTGTTGCTAGATGTATCAAGAAGCCAGTTGCATAAACCTGCCTTATTTTGTGTGTGAATATGTTTGATATGCTAAATATTTTAGGGAGGATTTCTCTAACTTGATTCGAGAAAGTCTGTTTTCTGCAAATGAAACCCATTAAAGTTGTTGTCACTTTCTAGGGATTCAGTACATAATTAAATAGCTCAGTATGGGGCTATTGATCCCGTAACCTTGTGTGTCATGGGGGATTTTTAAGAGGTGGAATGCTGAGGATTGGAATGCTGGTGTGCTTTGCAGTTTGCTCGCTGGAGCAGAACAAAGCCAATGAGATATTTTAGTCACTGCAGACTTTCTTTCATTAACATATAGTGGACAAATGTCTTTGTAGCATGTTAAGGAACACATTAGATACAGTTTACTACACAAGGTTGAGGGGATTTTCTTGTACAGTTCAATGTAAAACCGGTTTATTTCTCATTGTTTAGTTATTTTAAATATATTGTATGATCTGAAGGTGACACTGAACTCTGGAGTTAAATCTTAAAAACACATTTCAGTACCCCAACTATTTAACAAAAATGTAGCCTATTTGTGTATCACTCGGCTGTAGATCCTCAAATCATCTCTGAATTGGTGCTGACACTGTCCTTCCTTCTGGAGGGCGGCTACTTTTCTTCCCCATGGTCCCTGTGTGTTGTAAAGTAGTCACCGCTCCAAGCTCCCTCCCATGGTGGACTACAGTCTCACATTTAGTTTACTAATTAGTTGAATGCATTTTTACATCTGAGTTTAGTTAGTGTCACTTTAATATGATAGGGAGATTTATTTAATTTTTTTGTGCAATTGGCAATTATGATTTGGGAAATACAGCAAAGCACAGCAACCAATCAGGTCTCCGTTTATTGCAGTCACATAAGTAAAAGATGAATTTTCATTGATTGTTGTTGGCTACATAATGTTGCGGTGCTTACAATGGTCATCTTTTATTGATATGTCCTTATTATTATTATAGGTAGTTTATATAGCGCCAACAATTTACGCAGCACTTTACATAGTTGCACATTCACATCAGTCCCTACCCTCAAGGAGCTTACAATCTAAGGTCCCTATCTCGCATGCATTCATAGAGGGCCAACTTAGAGAGGAGCCAATTAACCGGCCAGCATGTCTTTGGAGTGGGAGGAAACTGGAGTACCCGGAGGAAACCCACGCAAGCATAGGGAGAACATGCAAACTCCTCATGAATAAGTACTTTGTGTGGATAGCATCGATGTTTCTTTGTTGAGGTCTGTTTGTCTATGCATATCTTTTAGACAATAGGAGTCGAACAAGAGAACTATGCAGAATTAAGATTTTGGATATTTGCAAGGTCTGAAAGCTTCTGTTCTTTGGGCCCTGGGGTATGAAGTGCCACCTCCCTTATGGTAGCAAAGACTTTTCTGCTTGCATATATTTTTATTCATATGGTTTAACCGAAGGGCTCCGGCAGGTCGAAGTGGGCTGAAGGATCAGCCCAAGCTGTGGCTGGATCCTTCGCCTCATTAGTGAATAACTGTTTTAGAATAAATATGTATGTCTATACTAAATCTCCATTCCTTCTATCCCAATCCTAATAGCCATATCGATCAAGAAGCTTGTAAACGTATTGAAGATGCCCATAGGATGTACTTCCTCAATGCACTGACATCATTTCACTCAGCCCTGTGAAATATGCACTTCCTTGTGTCACAACTGACAGAGTCTGCCATCTCAACTACAACTAACAATGTAACATTCTCATTGCTTGTTGAAAGTAATGCATGATGGGATATGAAGTCTTGAGAAATCAAGATTGCATCACATCATGCAGTAGGGAAAGAGATGCAAAGCACACTGGGAATCCAGGAAGTTGGTAAAAGTGATGGGCAGACAGAATGCAGCACTCACTATATAAAAGGGAGTTTTTCATGTAAGCTTTGATTGCATTTTGAAAAACAACTCTAGTATGTCATCCTATTACAATGCTGATGTTATAACAGGATAGTCTATGCTGGGACTTTATGCCCCCTTTAAAGCCCAAGTCAAAGTTTTTAAAATAATTTCAAACTTAGTGGCCCAATACTCGCTTTCCATCTCCTCTGGCACTGTCCCTCCCAAACTCACTATTTTCTGATTCTGTGCCACTCTACTTTCAGGTTGAATGATCCCCGGCCTGGGTTTATAGTACTCCTGGACAGCGCTGTTTGTACACGTTAATGTGAGTACCACGCTGTCTAGGATTAAGAACTGCCCACGGACGCTGCCGGAGTAGAAGAGGAAGGACCCTCAATGTCACCCGACTGTACAATTTGACTTTTAAAGTGCATGGCAGACGCCTTTTTATATTTAAAAAAAAAAACCACACACACTTTACTAGCGCGTTAACGATCACTATCGTTGTCTCCATATTACTCATTTTCTTGTAGGATAGTGAAACACATTAGATATACAAAGTGTAAAGTATAAATGCGGATGTTAGAAGTACAATGAAATGAATTGGCCATGTAATGCTTTTATACACAATGCTTAATAAATCTTTTTAATTCTATTAAACAGAAAAGAATTACTCAGGCCCATTATCCCTCCACTATATGCAAACAACATACCTTTCCTTACTGAAAATTCCTGTATCTACTTAATCTGTCATCGCTGTCTAAACATAGTAAATTCTGCAGTTTCACTGCACTCCATGAATAGGCTGAACTATGAAGAATCTTTTTGTCTGGCTGATGAAATTCCTCGTTCTTATAATGGAGTGCTATATGTTAATTGCTTAGCCTCAGGGAGCAAGCTACCCTTTAATCACTCTGTAATGGTGGTATGTTTTCACTGATATATGCCATTAATAGTCAGATGTTTTCGTTTTCTTAAAGAAGTACTCTAGGAAGTAGTGTCCACGTTTTCTGAAATGACAACCCTGTATATGTGAAAACATTGTCCTTGTGGCTGTAAGGCCACTTTCACACAGCGTTTTGATCAAATCCACATCAGGTTTTTCAGGAGGACCTGATCGGGAGCGTCCCCTTTCACACAGACACCCGTCCACTCCGATCAGCATGGGATCCATGCACATCAGCACAGTAGTGTAGTAGTAAGCGCTTCTACCTTGCAGCACTGGGGGTCCCTGGTTGGAATCCCGGACAGGTCACTATTTGTAAGGCGTTTGCATGTTCTCCCTGTGCTTGCGTGTGTTTCCTCCGGTTACTCTAGTTTCCTCCCACACTCCAAGGACACGCTAGAAGGTATGATTGGCTCCTGTCTAAATTGACCTGTATGTATGCATGTGAGATGGGGACTTTAGAGTGTGAGCTCCTTGAGAGCAGGGACTGATGGGAATATACACTATGTAAAAGTGCTGCGTAAATTGTCGGCACTATATAAATACCTGTAATATATAAATATCCCCTGCTATCCATGTCCATTCAGAAAAACTATTTGGAATCTGAGGAGTCAGATGCAAGTTGGCATGTGTCTGTTTACTTCCAATTACATTTGATCCATCATGTTCAGGTCTGCCAAAACAGAACTCTCTTCTGTGGGGTTTTTTTTTTTTAACCTAGTCCTAGACAGACTTGGGGGTGGTTAGATATAAACGGAGGCACATCCGTTTACAACCACCAGTCCATAGACCTAAGTCCCTGTTCACACCTGGGCATTTTGACGCTCAGGGATTGTTCACACTATGTCTGGACCAAATCTGGTTGTGTTATTGCATACATAGTTACATAGTTACATAGTATTTGAGGTTGAATAAAGACATTAGTCCAAGTCCAACCTATTAGGATCTCATTCTAGGAGTACCCGTACCCCTGTATATTACGGTCCCTTAAGAAATCGTCCAAAAGTTTCTTGAACAATTCCACATTATTTGCTGAAATCACCACCTGTGGCAGTGAGTTCCAGACCCTAACTGATCTTACTGTGAAGAACCCCCTTCGCCCCTTGTGCTGGAATTTTTTTTCCACCAATTTTAGGTGATGGCCTCTAGTTTTTGTAACGGAGTTAATTTTAAACAGTTTATCGCTAATGTTGCTACCACCATTAAACATTTTGTACATGGAAATCATATCCCCCCTTAATCTCCTCACCTCTAATGTGAACATGTTTAAATTTAGTAGCCTCGTCTCGTAGCTCTGGTCCTCCATACCGCTAATTAGTTTGGTTGCCCTTCGCTGGACTTTTTCCAACTCAAGGACATCAAGGACATACGCAGTGCATTATGATGCATTTTTAGTGCATTCCCATTCCGGTGTGTTTTTTTTTTTGTAGCTTAAATTGGGCTTTCAGGTGTGGTCCAGTGCGTTTCAGTGCATTGCATGCATTTGTTATGTATTTACGTGCATTTGAGTGCATTCCAGACCAGAAAAAAATAGTGCATGCAGCATCCTCCCCCTTGCATCGGGACAGACTGCACTAGTGTGAACAGAGCCCAGAAATATCATAGGAATACATTGAGATGCATTTCAAGTGTGGACAAAAAGCGCTCTGGTCTATGACACCTTTGCAAATGCACCCCCCTCCCCCCGCCGCTGCGGCCGAGAGGGGAGAGATTAAGTGGTTGAGGGGGGCATTTGCAAAGGTATCAGAGAGGCCCAGGGGGCAATTACCACCCTGCCCCCCGGCCCAGTCCGCCCCTGGGTCAGACTAATCCAGCACGTTCTTAATCTGAGTGCCCCACTCAAAATGGCCGCAAGCGACAGGCATACTGAGTGGGGCAACTCGGATTAATAACGTTCGAAAGATATGAACTGGGAGGGGGGCCTCTTTAAGACTGCTCTGACTTTAAGACTGTGGCGGGTGTGGGGAGAAGAGAACAAGAAGCTCGACTGCCATCGTCTGTGCCGCTTCGACCGGGCTCCTTGGCGGCCACGGCAGTTTCCTCTGCCCACCTTAGCTGCCATTGGTGGGAGCTGAAGACTGCCGAACTGCAGTTGGCCGGCTTCTGCAGCGTGGGACAGAGGGCACCTGGAGCCGGCTGGATGTGTTGGAAACCTTGCTGCTCCCCCACCATCACCAGGAGATAAGAGATCAAAGCAACTGTAAGTCCCTGTACTTTCTTTGTGACCTCTGCACTGCGTTACATACTGACCGCTGACATCTGCACTGTGTACTGACCTCTGTACTGTGCGTCACACCCTGACTTCTGTACTGTGCGTCACACCCTGACTTCTGTACTGTGCGTCACACCCTTGATTACAAGTGCGGTGCTGAGGTAATGCGGGAGCGCAAAAATGCACCTTCGCCTGTGTAGGCAAAAATCCTTGCACCGGCCCTGACCGCCATGCCCCCTCCCGCCCCAAAACAAAGTGAGCTGGCCAGAATGCGATCCTGTGCGTTCCGGCCACAATCGGGAATGCATGGTGTGGTTTGAACTAACCTAGGCAGATCCCAGCAACTTCATCATATTTTGCTCCAATATATTTGTCCATATTAACAACAAGGTCATGCAAATGAATAGTCGATATACTAGTTCTTTTCTAACGCCTAGTTGTATGCAGAAGAATAATTGAAACCAATGACAAGGGATGGGCAAACTCTGGCCATCCAGCTGTGGTAAAATTACAAATCCCACCATGCATGTCTGTCTCTGGGAGTCTTGGCTGTGGCTGTAGGAATCTTGCAATGCTTCATGAGATTTGTAGTTCCGCAACAGCTGGAGGGCCAGAGTTTGCCTACCCCTGTCCTAGGGTATGCCTAAAGACCCTAAGGCTGGCCATACAAGTGTCAGATTTTTGTTGTTCTACCCGCAGGCTGGGCCAAAAAAAATTGACGCGATTCCTCCAACACAAAGAACGTGTCAATCGAGGAATCGCCGCTGTTTGCATTGTATTCTGAAAGGAGCCGCCGACACCTGTCAAAATACCCGACCAGCTCATTGGCTGCAAGCTGTGATCGCACAAAGATTTTCCAGTCGGGACCTTCGACCAGCTGATTTAGGAATGCCGGCGCAAAGGGAGGCGGCAGCCTCATACACTGTTGGAATTTCCGCCGGTACATTAAAAACCGGCCGAATTTTGGCCATTGTACGGTCACTTTGAAGCTTGCCATACACCATGAATTTCATCCCAGTCTTCCCCACCATTCAACAAAATTCTATGTATAGTGCTTCTAAAGATGGGATGATTTATATGGTAAATATGGCTAACCCAGGTGTACAAATGATATATTCTACATAGAAAGAATGATATGTGTATTAGACTACATTTCCTTTAAAATAGGTCTGATATGTAAAGCATGCTCCTGGTGCTTGCTGTACTGATGGTTATCTAAGCCCATACATGTTATGTTAAGCTTTTCTGTTAAAACGCTGTACATTGCTTTTGGCAAATATTGTTTCCGGACGCAAAATGCATCCTAATGTATCCCTATTCTATTTCTGGCCTCACCCCAGCGCAGTCCGTACCAGACCAGACCAGAAAAATACATTTTGTCTGGTCTGGAATGCACTGAAACTATGGGCAGGTTCACACCATTTTCCGGATCACAACTAGTCAATTAACTATTGCGTGCATTTTGTACACAGTGCGTCTATTGTGTTTTGATGTGCGTGGCAACACACAATTTGAATTTTGTCCAGACCTTTGAAGCAAAGCTTTCAGTCTGTCATTAATGCAGATGTCCGGGCAGAAATTTTCTTAACCATTAACGTGGGGCTATCCCCACACTGCAAGGGTTAAGTGCTCGTTTATGCCCAGGTGCTAAAAATGAAAAAGTTATACTTACTTGATCCCTGAGCCGGCCTGCTCTTAGAACGATCAGTGGAGCCCTTTTCCCCCTTCGCTGCAGCGGTCTAAAGTCCGTGAGTCACCACGTTCTATACACAGTGTATAGACTTCAGGACGCTGATGAACAGTTCAATGGTGCAGCATAGGAGAAGACAGGCTTCAGTGACCAGAGAAGCAGGCAGCCGCCTCGGAGGTTTGGGTGAGTATAACTTTTTTTTTTAAGCACTTGGATAAAAACGGGCACTTAACCTTTGCAGTGTGGGGATGGCCTCACTAGAAGGGTTAAGAACACATTTGCCCGGAGTTCTTTAACTCGAGTGGGTACAGCGGCTGCATCTGTACAGACACACCTATGGATTCATACCGCAGCTACGATCACCTAGAAGGGAGAACAGCCCTCGATCCTACAGATACACCATTTTACTACATCTTTACCTAGAAGAATCATTTACCATTCTCCCAATTAAACAATAGTTTCTTGCAGTATACATGTCAGATTTGTATAGTTTACATTTTCATTGTAGGTAAGTATGGCATGTGATCTGTTATGTATATCACGACAGGACTGTATTCTAATTTCATAAACATTGTGTATGATTACATCCCACATTTTTGTGTCATCAGAATGTCAACTATGCTGTATTCCAATCTCCTTTTCCAGGGAGTATCGGATGGTAATTAAAGCAGCAGAACCGCATAATCTGCAGGAAGAAGGGAGCTAAAATAAACAGCACGACAAAATGTAACATTCCGTAGCTAGGACACGTTTTATGTCCATCCCAAAAGAAATAAACTGTGTTGATGATGGTCCTATTCTGCCTGCATGTAGAGCCGTAATATTTACATTTGACTGCCTAGCTAAGGCTGTTCTACTCCTTTTCGGATTGCTCCGCAGGATGGAATGAGCATGTATTGCTAAATGTAATTCTTTGTCAGCTCTGTCCCCCAGTAGAAGTGAGAAATAAGGAGCAAGGAGAGAAATGGACCATATGACCTGTCACTAACTGTTACTTATGCCTGAAAAAATTCAATTCCTCTATAGCAGTTCATTTATTAACATTATTTTAGCAATATAGATAGTGATGGGAAGTATATTTCCTGCTTGAAAGTTTGTTGTTTTGTTATCTTGGGGTGAGTCACATCAATTCTTGATGCTGATGTAATCCTGCCAGGATAAAGAAATGGTTGGAGAGTTAAACTGCCATTAAAGTATATATAAATCTGAACCATGAAAGTATCTTATCTGCCCCCTTTAGTCTTTTAAATACACTATTAAAAATGTTTTATTACATCTGTTGGATCAGTGCCAAAATATACCTAATCCTGCCAGAACTCTAGTCCTGTCCAGGGCACTCTGCAGTGTTATCTCAACTAATGTTGTCAGAATGTATGCTAGGACTACAGAGCTCCTTCATTTATGTTATACTGTATATGTTTTGTAGTCTTAACACACTTCCTGTCCTAGGTTGACAGCACTGCTCCACCATAGATACAAGAAAAGTGTGTAAATGTGGACACCCTACAGAGGAAGTGTGTTATTTACAGTAGAGATGCACCAATACAGAGTATTTGGGCGAGTATTCGTACTTGCCCACATTCTCCGGTAGTTAACTCGATACCAGAACTCCTGGCCATAGGGATATTTCCTCTGACCGGCAGTGCTGCGAAGGAACAGGAAGTTGGGCTGCGGGTAATGACCTGCAGCCCAGCTTCCTAATTGGCCGGGAAGCCTGCGTCCCAGTCAATAAGCATTGAGCCGGTCAAATAGCATGGAGCCAGCTTCCTGGTCAATTAGGAAGCCGGACAGCAGGTAATGACCTGCCTACCATCTTCCTTATTGTCTAGGAAGCCGGTTCCATGCTGATTGGCCAGGAAGCCGGCTTTCCAGCCAATCAGCATGGTGCTGGCCAAACAGCATTAGTCGGCTTCCTGGGCAATCAAGATGCTGGGCAGTGGGTAAGGACAATATGAATATTGGTACTCGATACTGAAAAACCTGTATCGGTGCATCCCTCATTTACAGGATTACCAGGTTAAAATAAATTAATAAGAAAAATTTAGTTTTGTTTTTTCTTAAGAAAAACGAAAACTTAAACAAAGAAACCTAATACAGCCATTTTTCTCAAATTTGATTGCAAAAGTGGAACTTCACTTAAGTCTTCTACAAGTTCCACAAACCACTAGAGCAGTACAAGCGATGCTACTGTGATCAGAGCCGTGTTGTAGTCCAGAAGTCACATTGGTGTCTCTTTAGCTCAGCGTGTCTTAGCTCTGCTGATGCACTGTAAACGTCAGAGCTGCTTATTACAGGATACTGGCTGAAATGAGACGCTGAGCTTCAGAAGCATCAAGCAGTGCCATTGTATTGAAAGTGGAGTTCTCAGTGCTATAGTATAACGTGTCTGATTGCAGCTCTGTTATGCTGGAGAAGACGTCCAATAGCAAAGATGTTGTCCTTTTTTTTTTTTATTTTAAAGTGGGTTTTTAGACACTGATTGTTGTGTACCATACTGGGTCATTTAATTCTTGTATTTTATGGCAAAGTTAGGTTCTTGTAATGGGGAGTTTGTATGAAATAAAGCCTAATTTAATATAGGCTAAAAGCTTTTATCTGAAAAAATATGATATACTGTTCTAGTCAAAGCCGGCAAAAGTATAATAATAAAGAAATGTGTCAGTCAGATGACTGGCAGTCCTCCAATTATGGTGCATTAAGCAGAGAGCACTTCATAGAATTCCGCAAGCTGCATACTGCAGTGGTACTGCAAAGTATATGGCTAGCCATACACATTAGAATGATAGAAATAAATAGATTTGCCATCCACGTGGAGAAACCTCCCGGGGGCTATTGCATTCAGATAGTCACTACTCCTGCGGCTGTCTGAGTACCTGAACAGTGACTGCACCTGATTTGACTGCAGTCACTGTTTAGCAGAGAATTTTCAGATTAAAGTTTGTCAGGCCGGGAAGTGCTGACAGGTCCACCATCAGAACAAGCTTTGACCGATTCAGCAGGAATTGGCCAAAATATGATCTATTGCTATTTCTCCTTAGGGTAACGGGAGGACACAAACTAGCGTCCTCCCGTCACCCAAAGCTCAGTATACCGCGAGCTGCAGCTCGCTGTATACTGAGACGCTGCAGCTAAAACGGATCCCGACAATTATGTCTGGGTCCGCCCAGCTGCGTGAGTGACAGCGGGCTCTGCCTATATAGAGGCAGAGCTCGCTGTACCCGCCCCTTCCCCGTCTGTTTCGCCAATCAGCGCGGGAGTATCGGACGGGGAAGGGGGGGAATCCAGTCACTCCCCTGTCACAGCCCACCTGCATGGACATGATCGAGAAGTGAGCGAACGCCGGTATGTGTTCCCTCACCTCCCGATCTACTGAGCCGACCTGTGACAGTCTCATTGTCACAGGTCGGCTCAGATTATGAGGCTGAGTGCAAAGCACTCACCTCATAATTCTCCTTTAACTATGAGCAGAATGCAATATACGCTCGTCATTAAAAAAATTAGACCCTTAGTGTACAAAACGCCCCGAATGCCATGGTTACAAGAAGGAGACTTTTTGGGCTAAATGAAGAAAATGTGAGCTGTCTGCAGATTGACATGGAAAAGCATTTCTAAGTAATATTAAACTAGTATTAAACTTTTTTTAAATTTAAATATGAGTCCATATTAAACAAATATACATTGCACAGCAAAGTATTTCTTTATATTTTTGCCTGAACACGTATAGTCATCATGTTTCCAAACACCAGACTCCAAGTATCTCAGCTCTGCTTCCCTGAACTTTCTGTCTAGTACAAGATCAAAATTATTCTCACAGTGGCCATTTTCACACTGTAGCAGTTAATAACAGGTCATAAGGGAAAATTAATATATCTCCCTTTACTTCCTGGAACTCTGGCACATGTGACCATGCACATCATCTCAGGGGAGGAAAATGCCTTTCCCTTGTGAGATTACAGATGAGATTTCCCAGCAATGCTCTGCAGATGTAACCTTCCCAGGATGCAATGATTGGGCACATTATATTATTTGTGCCAAATTGGACCAGGAAGTGCAACAGCAGCAAGTGTAAGTAAAATAAAAATATGTTTATTTAACTAATGAATGGTAGATGATTTCATATCTGCATGCTGAGGGGATTTATAGTGAAAGGGGGTAAAAGTCCACTTTAATCATAATTGGAGACCAATTATAAAGTCTTAATGCGCTGGTATTATGTTCCTTCTAGACTAGCACGCATCTTCCCCTCGACATCCCCTCATTGCTATCGCCACTGCGATGCCCCTGGCACTATGCTCCACATCTGGTGGACGGGCCTGATTGCACAACATTTTTGTTTTCTTTGCTTTTATACGCTCTTTCATCTGTCATAACCCCCCTTTTCAGCCAGCAATAGCTCTTCTAAATTTGAGGCCTGATAATATGAATAAAACACATTTTACCCTAATGACACATGTTCTCACCGCAGCTAAGCAAACTATTGCTAAAGCCTGGCTGTCCCCCCTTTTACATTTTTCCGAAACAAAAGCCAGTCTACACACAGTATTTGTGTATGGAAAAATTATCCGCTAAACTCCATGACGCAATGCACAAATTCGAAAGAGTTTGGGATCTCTGGATTCGGAAAGGTCTTCCGCGCCACTACAATGCCGACTTAGTAACGTCTTGAGACGTTACCACTTCTCTAGACCGTCTATCATTACAACCTCCTACAGATAACGCTTCTCTGAACCTGAGTCTCCCCCCTCCCCAACTTTCCCCTCCTTCTTTCCTCTTCTGGATTTTTCAGTTCTCTCTCTTTATCTTCTCCTTCGTTCTCTCTCCATCTTCCAATCCGAATACAGTGGTTTATTTTTTATGACACCCGGAACTCTGTTTATACTGTATGTTCTGTGAAGATTGATAGGCTATTTGTGTACATTTGATTGATCCCTATCCTACCTATAGCCTGAAGATTGTAGCCCCACATCACCGATGTTTATACCACTAACCCTGTCAATTTAGGCCCTTTTTGCTTCGAATCAACCACCATGCCTTGTTTCATATTGTATTGCTGTATTATTCGGATTCTGTCATTCTGAAAACCTCCAATAAAAATGAATGTTCAAAAAAATATTTTGACTTTAATATCACTTAAAATGCAAAGTAGCTTGTGTAGCAATTTTTATATGGTGTAGCAATTTAATTTAAAAAAAGGGGACTTTATCTGTAAGGCCCTGTTCACACCTTTCCGTTTTGTCGGGCGTTCAACGCTCTATGAACGCTCTACAAAACGTACAACCATGAAAATCCCATTGTTTTCTATGGGGATGGTTCACACCTTTCCGTATTTCCGCCCGTCTGAACGCCCTACAAAACGGCTGACGCCCAAACAAGTACATGTACTTCTTTGGGACGTTTTGGAGGGCGTTTTCCATTGGGATACAGCCAAGTAGCCTTCAGAATCGCGCGACAGTCGCGCGGTTTTTTTACCGCGAATCGCGGTAAAAAAACGCGTGACGGTCGCGCATGCGTAATACGCCTAGGTGTGAACCCAGCCTTAATGTTAAGCTTTTAAAATGGCAGACTCCGTACAAACAAGAAGTCATTTTGTGGCATATCTGTGGAATGCATACTCAAATACTGTAGCTCCAGGTGTTAGTGTTTCAGCCATGGAGAAATGATTTTGACATGTTATGAATTAGCTTCTTTGTAGGGAGAGAACATTTTTATTAAATTCCAGTTGCCTTGGCTTTGTGCCATCTTGAAGGTTGCTTGCCCCTGTAACCTGAATGCATGCAAAGTTTAAGTTCACTAGTAACAGCTTTAATTCCATGAGGATGATATCATAACCTGTTCAGTGTTATGTGTCTTAATGTATGCATTCTTCATGTTCTAGGTAAGAGGTGTCTATTGAATGTGGAGATACAGTGTTTCCCCTAAAATAAGAAACTGTCTTATATTTTTTTTTCGACGAAAAAAGACACTAGGTCTTATTTTCGGGGGATGTCTTATTTTTACCTGGCTGCAGCTGTCCGCTCTCCGCTCTGATGCCGTCCACTTCGACCCCACTGGCTATGCCGCGCTGTGCCTGCTGGGAAATGTAGTCATCAGCGGCAGCCGAGGCAGACAGGTGGGTGTGCGTGCGGCCGGTCTTCACAAGTAAAAATATGTGCAGCTACCCCGAAAGTAAGACCTAGAGCTATCTTCAGGGATTTCTGTAATATAAGACCTACCACCGAACTAGGTCTTATTTTCGGTAGTCGAGTCGAATAGACTCTACTCCCGAATAGAAAGTCGAATTGTTTGCATGATATTTCATTGTGGTGCTGTGTTTGCAACATATAAATAAACTCCAACAGTTGGATAATAAGAAAAGTGATGCAAAGTAAGACCAAGTACTTTTTGTCCTAACTAGTTTGTCGCTCATTCATATTGCATATGCTTTTCGCAGTATGTGACACATACTGTACCTCAGATGCAACATTCCTTGAAACGAAGGATCCGACTGAAATCTGCCCCGGGCACATACTGTATACGACACTTTGGACAGATCTTTGTTTTTTATCAGTGTGCAAATATATGTCATAATATTTGTCTCGCAAGCCAGTGCCAGCTTCATAGGTTTGCACCAAATTCATGAATGCCGTGCAATCTTGTACATGAATTTGGTGCAAATAACACTATTCCTGTAACCCTGAGACAATTTTCTTATGTCTCAATCACACTATTTGAACTCCCCTGATTGTCTTCATGGCACCCTTTGTTGGGTTAATGGGAACATGTAACATATATAAAGTAGATATTATCCCAATTTGGCTGCAAAAGATGAAATACACTTTCAGTGTGAGAAATATGAAATTTATTAAGAAGTAGTATTGCCTTAGCATGGTCATACTGCTGTTTTAGGAGAAATAAAGCATGGCTTTACTTTTTTTGCCCAAGCATTTAGTAATCATGTTTCTAAACGGCTCCAACTCTGTCAGCTCAGCTTCCTGGAACTTCCTGTCCAGTACAGATTAATCTCCAGCATCCAATCTACTTGCTTGTAGGTGCAAGGATTTTTGCCTACACAGGCGAAGGTGCATTTTTGCGCGCGCCCACACGCCCTAAGATGCATACCTATGCACAGCACTTGTAGTCAAGGATGTGACGCACAGTACAGTGGTCAGGGTGTGACGCACAGTACAGTGGTCTTAATCTCAGTACTTAATCTCTCCCCGATCGGCCGCTCTGCTGCTGCAGTGGCCAAGATGAGCCGCCTCTCTGAGTGCCCGCTTCGTGAAGCTGCAGCGGCCGAGAGGAGAGAGAGGGAGTGCAGAGAGGTGTGATCGCCGCCGTGGCCGTCTTAAAGAAGCCCCCCTCCCAGTGCGCATCTTTTTGCCACCTGTAACCCCCACCGGCGCCGCTTGACTTGCTTGTAGGGTAGCGCCGGCTCTAACTAGCTTGGAGAAGGGAAGAGTGAGGAAGGAGCAGCAGAGAGCAACAGAGTATCTTGCCTTGCTTGTGTCTGTGTTTATGGGGATACACACATAGCTCTCTAGCGCACACAAAGGTGGCTCCAAAGGACCCTGTAAAGGGAAAAGAGGATAAAAACAGGATATTGAGGGCAGTGCACTGTGGACCAGCTGATTCTGCAGGAAATCCCCTCGCAAGCATATGCAGCTCAGTGTGCACTGTAAAGACGTTTGCCAGCAGGAACTTAAACTCAGGAACTGAGTGTGTCTCTTGTGTCTCTTGTGCAATAAAACAAAAAACCTTCTTGCAAGCAATTATTATTTATGTTTCCCTTTAAAGGAGAACTATGGGGTTAAGTCTTTTCCCCATAGTTTTCCCTAGGGTATAGGGAGGACACAAACTAGCGTCCTCCCGTCACCCTAGGCTCAGTATACAGCGAGCTGCAGCTCGCTGTATACTGAGACGCCGCAGTATACCGCGAGCAGCTGCGTGACTGACAGCTGTACCCGCCCCCTCCACCGTCCGTTCCGCCAGTCAGCGCTGGCGGATCGGAGCGGGGAGGGGGGAATCCAGCCCTTTCAATGCAGGAGCATGTGCAATGCCGCACATGATCCCACATCGCATGTTGCAGTGTTAGGTGCGCTGCGGTGCCACTAATTCTTAATGGCACCCCAATGCACCTAGCCATTGTATTGCAGCACTTTGAACAGTAATCTATTACCATGCAGTGTTGTGCAATGTAATTTAAAGAAAAAGTACATGCACTTCTTCCACTCTTTCCAATGAATAGGCTACCATTTCACAGCGCACCACAATGCACAAAGGTGTGAATGAGGTCTAACCTTAAGGCCCTGTTCACACCTTTTAGGTTTTGTTGCGCGTTCAAGGCTCTATGAACGCTCTACAAAACGTACAAACATGAAAATCCCATTGTTTTCTATGGGTATGGTTCACACCTTTCCGTATTTCCGCCCGTCTGAACGCCCTACAAAACGGCCTACGCCCAAACAAGTACATGTACTTCTTTGGGCCGTTTTTGTTGGGTGTTTCCATTGGGATACAGCCAAGTATCCCTCGGAAACGCGCGTTTGTCGCACGGTTTTTTACCGCGAATCGCGGTAAAAAAACGCGCGACAGACGGGCATATTCAATACGCCTAGGTGTGAACCCAGCCTTAGGGACAGCTGAAGTTTTGAATGCTTGAGTGTCTCTTAGCATGGTAAATTACTATATTTTGTACCATGTCACTTATAAATGCATGTATTGTTAGTGGTGCTAATAGCTCTAAGACATAAATATCTACAAAAAATCTGGACTTGTTGTATTACTGTTGCAATCTCTTGTATTTTCTCTGGTGTTGTTATTTAAAGGCAGATGTTACTCAACCTGGGAGGAAGTGTCACACCTATGACCTGTATAGGTGTGTCTGGAGTGTTCTGACATGTTAGAATTTTCCTCAGAATGACTAAGAATTGCAGGTTTCCAAGGAAGTCTGCAGTGGCCTTAAAGAGATAAAACTCGGTATACAGGAAGATCTATTTTGCAATTTTATCCTTTTGGCACACTGATACTTGACAGTATGTACATATAGTGTACGATGCAGCAACAAACCTAACTGGCGGCTGGTAATTGATGTGCTACTAGTCAGAGGGCAGCGTGTCATTGTTTGCTGTGAGCATACATGGTCCCATACAAAGAAAAGGAGGATTCTTCAGGGTGGCTAAATGGTTAACGTGTTTCCCTTGCTGCACTGTTGTCCCTGGTTCAGTTCCTCTAGGGAAGGGCTCGACAAAGCAAAGGTGCCAGGTCGCCATGGCGACTAGAAATTGTGTACTGGCACCTGGGATTTGTCAGCCTCCACCACATCTGCTCTGCTCCCCAGTGGGTGGGTGAAATAGCCAGCCTGCTATTGGCTATTGCAATTTAAAATAGCCAATAGCAGGCTGGCTATAGCTCCCTGTCACTGACTGTCCCTGCAGCTGTCATTCCCATAGACCCCTAATGTCACGTTAAAGAGAACCTGTCATCTCCAATGCGCTATCACCTCGGTGGCTTATGAGTATCATCACCCCCTCCTCATGTCATAGCAATTGAGTGTAAAAAAAATAAAAAATAAAGTTGAATAACGTAAAAATGAAAATACCAAGAAAATTTAAAGTCCCCCACGAATGCGCGCATACTAACGGAAACAAGTTGGGCGAACCTACTTACGAAGATTGCGCTACATATGTCAGGAATCTCCGCATGTGCCTATTAAAATTGTCATTGATCATTACAACTGTCGTTGAAAATAAAGCTTTGTTTGTTTAAAAAAAAAAAAACTGGCTCCTAACTTTTTTTTAGCTGGTTTATAGATTCAAAGCAATTTGTCAAGCCTTGCTCTAGGGCAGGGATAGACAAACTCTGGCCCCTCAGCTGCCATCGTGCCTCTTGGAGTCATGCCTGTGGCTTTCAGTCTTGCAATTCCTAATGGGATTTGTAGTTGCCAGAGTTTTTCTATCCTTGCTCTAGGCCAGGGCAAGATTGGCAAGAGGTAGCATGTTTTTACTGTGTTTGTGTAGGTTTCCATCTATCACCCAAATGCATACTGTTATGTTAATCAGGCAAACTTTCCCTAGTATTTTTGTCTGTTAAGTTGGCCATATATTGCTTCACATCCGAGCAGTGTGGCCCCTTCGGCACCCTTCTGTTTGACAAAAGTCGATTTTTCAATTGACTTTTGTCAAAGGATTCGGTCTAAAAAAAATCTTAAGCATACAGTGCTTGCAGCCAATTAGCAGAAAATGTCAGCAGGTGCTCTGGACTGCTGAACCAAAATGTGAAATATTTGGCTATAGCAGGAGGCAGTTTGTTTGCCGAAGGGCTGCAGAGCGGTACAGTAATGAGTGTCTGCAGGCAACAGTGAATCATGGTGGAGGTTCCTTGCAAATCTGGGGCTGCATTTCTGCTAATGGAGTTGGGAATTTGGTCAGTCAGGATCAATGGTGTCCTCAATGCTGAGAAATACATGCAGATACTTATCCATCATGTTATACCAACAGGGGTGTGTGTGATTGGCCCCAAATGTATTCTGCAGCAGGACAACAACCCCAAACATAAAGCCAATGTCATTAAGAACTATCTTCAGTGTAAAGAAGAACAAGGCGTCCTGGAAGTGATGGTTTGACCCCCACACAGCCCTGATCTCAACATCATTGAGTCTGTCTAGGATTACATGAAGAGACAGAAGGAGTTGAGGCAGCCTACATCCACAGATGATCTGTGGTTAGTTCTCCGAGATGTTCGGAGCAACCTACCTGCCGAGTTCCTCCAAAAACTGTGTGCAAGTGTACCTAGAAGAACTGATGCTGTTTTGAAGGCAAAGAGTGGTCACACCAATTATTGATTTGATTTTCTCTTCTTTCCATTTTGTTAATTGATAAAAGTAAACTATTAACACTTTTATTTCTGAAAGCGTTCTTACTTTACAGCATTTTTTCACACCCACCTAAAACTTTTGCACAGTACTGCCTATAGAGTGTGTGTATACTATAGAATACATTTAGGCAAAAACTATTATATCAGCTTAGTGACTTGCTTAGACTCGGGTCTCCCTCATGGACCAGTAATTCACTTTTACGCTGATATCTGTATTTTAGCTGCTCTATGTTTATGCAGGTGTCAGGGAAAGTGCCGTTATCTTTTCAAAATTCAGAATAAGCTCACAGTTATGCAGTATAAATTACTCTTTATGATAGTTGGAATCATTTCTAAGAGCAATCTGGAGGAAATGGAATCCCTATCTAGCAAACCGACTTGTGCAGCTAACAAAATATATTTTTTTTTTGGGGGGGGAATTTTTAACACTATACAACAACATTTTGCTGATCTATCAGATCTAAGCAAAGTCTTCTATTGTGTGCCTATCTTAAATAATATATAAAGCAGGTGTAGGAATAACTATGTAGAGAGCTCCAACAATGAGGATCAAGAGCATATGCTGTATTTCCTATTCTTAAAGTAGAATTCAAGTTTTTTTTGGCATATATCTACTGCTAGTAAACAATAGATATATGCCCCAACATGAAAAAAAAAAAAATTCCAACAAACCTACCTGTGTCAGCGCCGCTCACTCCCGCTGCAGAAGTCCCGACTCCCGAACGCTGTGAAGGAGGAAGTGTGAACGGGCGCATGCGCAATACAGATCATTGGAGGAGAGCACTACTGACACTGAATGGACACAGCCTGGAGTGCGCACGCACAACAGACTCCGTGGGACCAGAGGAGTCTGCGCTAGATCAGAGAACGACACCAGCGCTGAATGGGCTTTGGAATACGAGTGGAAGGAAGAAGCTGTTTGGATCAAGAGGCATGATGTAAGGTGAGTCCTTAAAGCAGTATTGGGGGGAGGGGGAATTTAACTTTAACCGCTTGAAGACCAGGTGTTTAGACCCCCTTCCAGGCCATTTTTCAGTGTTCAGCGCTGCAGTACTTTGACTGACATTTATTTTGTCATGCAACGCTGTACTTAAAATAATTTTATACCATTTTTTAGGGACAGATAGAGCTTTCTTTTGGTGGTATTTAATCACCACTGGGGGTTTTATTTTTTACTATAATAAGGAGAAATTACTGAAAATTTTGAGAAAAAAAAATGTTTTTTTAACATTATGTTATAAAACAACTAATATTACCCACTTTTTTGGTAAAATATAAAAGACGGGGTCACGTCGGGTAAATAGACACCAAACATGGGAAGCTTAAAAATTGCACGCACTCGCGAAATCGCAAAAAACTAGCATACCCAAAATTGGCCATGGGCAACGCTTTACACGCCTTTACAGCTCATTAGTTTAGTGTTATCAGTGATTGATGGCCCTAGAACTATTGCTCTCATTCTGATGTTCGCTGCGATATGTAACATGTGCGGCGTAATGGGCGCAATCGTCGTTTTCGCAGGTATGCGCACCTGACGCATGTTTACATGCGTGTATGTAGGGGTGGGGACTTTTAAAAAAAATTGTTTTTTTTAATTCTTTTTTATCGGGAGGTAGTTAATGTCACTTTAATAAGTAACAAAAATGTAATGCACTGCATGGTCAAAAAAAAGGTCACACGCTATCATTTCGTTGGACCCCTTTAGCTTTGATTGAAGGCACACATTCACTGTGGCATCTTTTTGGTAGGTTTTTTTTTGTAGTGATGACGGGAGAGTCAGGCCACTGCGCAAAGTCTTCTACAGCACAACCCAAAGGTTCTCAATGGGATTAAGGTCTGGACTCTGTGGTGGCCAATTCATGCATAAAAATGATGTCTCATGCTCCCTGAACAATTTGAGCCCAATGAATCCTGGCATTGGAATCCTGGCATTGGCATCCTTGGAATATGGCAGTGCCACCAAGGAAGAAAAAAAAACAATTGATGGAAAAACCAGGTCATTCAGTATATTCAGATAGGCAGCTGACCAACGTTCCAATTGCAGAAAAACAAAATCATAAGCGCACGACTGATACTTGGTCACCGGATGAATCACGGGCTGTAAATTATGGTGTGCAGGCTCTAAATGACAGGGAGAGGACCCTGCAAAATCGATATATAAACAGAAAGAAAAGGAAAAGAGCGCTACTACCTAGAAAAAACTTGTATTGAATGGCATCTATTCATAAGAGAAAGAACAAATGTGTGTAACTTACGGTTGGAAGTCTGCAAATATGTCAAGGATGGTGAAACAGTGACCGGTATCTAGAGGGAGTCCAAAGCAGGATGCTGCAGCGATGGATGGATGAGGGGGCACTGTGAGAAATCCTAGCGGCACGCGTGCACGGCTGGCCGGGCCACAGCGGCTATTGGAGGGAGTACCGCGGCGGTTGTGAGAACGAGACCGCGAACGGCTATGTTCGGTGCGTGTATCCATCCATCGCTGCAGCATCCTGCTTTGGACTCCCTCTAGATACCGGTCACTGTTTCACCATCCTTGACATATTTGTAGACTTCCAACCGTAAGTTACACACATTTGTTCTTTCTCTTATGAATAGATGCCATTCAATACAAGTTTTTTCTAGGTAGTAGCGCTCTTTTCCTTTTTTTTTCTGTTTATACAACGTTCCAATTGGAGACTCTCTTGTCTATCTGCTTGACTAAATCCAGGTGGTGACTTTTTTTTGACGGTGTATACTGCAACTTATCAGTCCAATGCTGGGGGTACGTTAAAAAACGTCCTCCCCTTTGAGAGCCACCAGCCGACACTTTATGCTGCTGTTGGCTCTCAACTCCAGTTTTCACGAACAGCCATAGTCCCCACTAAAGTGATCAGTTTCCTCACTGGTAGGTGACACAGTCCCTACTGTGTTAGCTCTGACAAAGTGATCATGTGCAGGCTGGAGGCTACAGTAATAAAAATGATAGTCTTCAGCCTGCATGTGAACACTGCCATCTTCAGTCTGCATTGGTCCTGCATTGTTATCTATTTGATAGGGTAACCCACAGATACAGTTACAATAAGCATATTAAATTGTAAAAATTAATTCTAAAATGTAAAATAAGGAATTTAATCATGGAAAATAAAGAAAATATGCATTTATGTGTATTTACCTATTAAAAAGAAAAGCAGACTCT